>NW_027187419.1:63284119-63329969 GCF_028583685.1 Petaurus breviceps papuanus
CATAATGTAGTGTGTAGCGCAGGGGATCACCTTCACTACAGTAGCAATCTCAATAGGGCTTATTTTTGGGGGAGGGCTTATTTTAGAGGAATCTTACACAGTAAGGGGAGTATTTTCGGGATAGGTCTTATTATCAGGGAAAAACGGTAGCTGAGAGTTAGTTCACTCATTCTTCAATCTGACAAACCCTGAATGTCTCCATTTGTGAAGGAAACAGAAGGAAAATATTCCATGCCCTGAGAAGAGGATGGCAGATCTTTGAGTCAGTAAATAAGTCTGTGATATATTCTGTACCTTTTGTTGTTGAAGAGGGAAAAAAGCTGATTACAAGAGTATGTAGAAATAAAATCATGACCCCCATATTTGATATAGGCCAAGTTCATCATCTACGCATTATGTCAAGAATACAATTCAATATATTCATCCTTTTCTCCTGATATGAAGGGTTTTCCTATCCAAGTAACTGTCCCCTACTTTTTTTCTGAGTAAAGAAATTAACATGTTTCTTAGGGGGTTCTAATAGTATAACTCCTCATTCCCCATATATACCCATAAATCTTTCTATTCATTTCAACATTAATCATCTTCTCTTCTGATCTTAATGTGGGGCAAGTGATTTGCCACCTTTTGGGAGGAGGAGAGGGAAGAGAAGGGGGTGTGTCAGAATGAATTTGGAATTGTGGGGGATTGCCTAGAAATGCAGGTCTGATAAGGGCATCATGGAATGGTGCTGGAGGGGAGGAAAGGCTAAGAAGGGAAGGTAAGTCTCTACAATCAGAGGAATACAGGAGGCTACAAGGTGTCTTATGAGACAGAAAGAGTGAATATTTGCAGTGAGGAGTGCTTACTACTAAATAATTTTTTCCCTATAGATGAATCAGATGGACAAATGTAACCATGTCATATGTGAAAATGAAAACAATTTTATCTTTTCCTTTTGTGTATTTCTGGGTTGCAACTTCTAGATTCAGAAGGTGCATTGCTCCATTCCTTAAATTAAAGAAGCAGTGTTAATGGTAAGCAGACTGGATTAGGAATCAGAAGGGTTTTCTTCATGGACTGCCATTTACTAGCTTTGTGACCTTGAAAGTCATAGAATCTTGAAGTTAGAAGGGACCATTCGTAGAGGATGTTGGCAATACCAGTGATTCCCAACCTGTGGTTCTAAACACTGGAGGGTCATAAAAGTCTTGTAAGGGATCTTTAATGTAAAAATCTATATAAATAGGCAAACATGACTCCTGTGGACTCAGTAACTTATATGTCTTACCATATACATCTTGGTATTTGTCAAATACTACTAATAATAACAAATTTATATAATGCTTTAAAGTTTGCAAAGTGGTCTGCTATTTCATAGGGCAGCTAGGTGGCACAGTGGATAGGGCCTGGAGTTAGGAAGAGCTAAGTTCAAATCTGTCATCAGATACTTACTAGCTGTGTAACCCTAGGCAAGACACTTAACCCTTTTTGCCTTAGTTTCCTCATCTGTAAAATGAACTGGAGAAAAAAAATGGCAAATGATGCTAGTATCTCTGCCAAGAAAATCCCAAAAAGGGGTAACAAAGAGTTGGACATGACGGAAATGACTAAACAGCAATGTTATTTCATCTGATCTTCACAGGAACCTGCGAGGTAGACACTGTTATTATCCTCACTTTACAGATGAGGAAACCTAGGCTGAGAAAGGTTAAGTGCCTTGCCCATAGTCACAGAGCTAGTAATAGTATGGAAGGATTTGAACTTAACTCTTCCTAATGCCACATCCAGCACTTTTATCTATTGCACTCACTTGCTGCCTTTCAGAATAGATGGATGGATGTATGGATGGATGTATGGATGTATGAATGGATGGATGGATGGATGGATGGATGGATAAATGGATGGATGATAGATGGATAGATAGATAGATGGATGGATGGATGGATGCATGGATGGATGTTTTCTGCATCTCTGAATATGTGTGTATGTGTGATGGAATCCTAATAAAGCTGCCCCAGCCCCAATATATTAACTTCATTATAGGCCTGGCCCTACTGAACAGCAGGCCCAGTGCACCTACCCATCCCCCCCTCCCAAAGTCCTAACTTCTTTGTATATGCCTCACTGCTCACTAGAAAAGCAGGTGTGTCCCTGAACTCTTAGTTCCCACAGAAACAGCAGGTGTGTCCATATGATGGGAACCTAGCTACTGTTTCTACCTGGTCACTGCCTCCAGACCCATTCCCACAGAAACATGTGTGTTCTTGTATTCAGTCACAATGACATCATCCATCTAGCTCAAGCCAGGACCACAATAGCTAGCTAGTTGGAGGGCAGAATGACAAGAACCACTGAACCACAGATGGGACCTCTCTTCCATTACCTAATCCCTTAACAAACTCCTCCTGCCTTTTTAATATTAATGATATTCCTCTATTCTATGTAAATTTCTGTTATGTAATTGCCTCTTTACCCTATAAAAATCCATCTTGCTTTCTCTAAAGTTGCTGGCTCCTCTTGGAGCTTAGCCTACTTCATGAGAGGCGTCAATCTCAGTAAATGCCTACCTAGACTTGGATTAGAGGTGGTCTGACTCTGAATTCTTTGAGATGCTTCCACCACAACACATCATGAAACCACAACAGTTTTTGGGTGGGCAGAGCCCCCACCTCAACATGTGTATGTGTGGATGCTATTGTGATTAGGAAATCTGACCTCCTTACAACGTCACCTCATTTGAAAATTTGTTGAATTCATAGGAACCTTTTGCAGTTATGCATTTTTAAAATAAGTGGATGCAGATTAGAGCCAGTGAGGTAGCACAGTGGATATATTACTGAATCTGGAGGCAGGAAGATCTGGGTTAAAATCCAGCTGCATATACTTACTAGCAGGGTGATCCTGGACAAGTCATTTAACCTCTGTCTGCCTCAGTTAACTCAACTGCAAAATTGGGATCAAAATAACGCCTCCTCACAGAGTTGTGAGGATCAGATGAGATAATATTTGTAAAGTGCCTAGTATGATGCCCGGAGTATAGCAGACACTTAGTGACTGCTCATTCCTTTCTGCCCCTCTCCACAGCAGCCATGTGAGGGGCCCATACCATGTTCTCATTTGAGACAGCTAAGAGCTCTTGATATGGATCACCCCACGCACAGGAGGAACTCTCCTTGCTACAGCACCCCCAGGGTGTGGTCACCTAGGTTTCACGTCATTGCTTCCTGAAGCAGCTCATTTCACTTTTGGACAGCTGTGATGGTAACAGTGATAACGATGATTGTTATTTGTAGTGCTATAAGATGTGGAAAGCATCTTCCTCACAGCCCCTGTTAGGGTGTTACTATACAAGTATTACTTTTCCTGCTTTAGAGATAAGGAAAGTAGGGCTCAGAAAAGGGAGCAGGCTTGTTGAGGCTTACACACTATAAAGTGGCAAAGCCAAGAATCAGACCTGGGTCTCCTGTTTCCAAGAAGAGAACTTTTCCCATTGTAACATTTTCTTTATAGTTACTCCAAATTGGCACAGGTAGCCCTCAAAACTCCCATTTATAACAATAGAGACACAAAGACATAAAGTCTTGATACAAACAGTCTGCCAATAGTCAGTTTAGCTGTTCTTCGTACCCCTTGTGTGATGGCATCATTCTAGGGGAATCTCTACTAAGTCGAAATGATGGTTTTGTTTTTTTCACCTCCACACCCCACATATGATGTTTATAGTATTGATGCCAGCATTGTAATTGATTTACTTTTGGGCTTCATTACCCAATTTTCCCCTTTGATGGAGTGGTTAGTAATATAGTTGAACAAAAATATATCTTCAGTCTTTACCTCATTTCAAAGTCATCTCATTGATCTTCCCTGTATTTTACTCTTTTGGATCATGGATTTCTATTTTATTGTATATGTATAGCCATCTATCATGAATATCCATGGGCATTTCATATATATCTGTCTTCTAGTTATACGTGCTGCTCAACAATCTTTAAAAACTCTGACCTGTATTTTTTTGTATAAAAGTTATCTATCCATTGCCATAATACAGTAATAGGTAAAATCCTACAAAGAGTCAATTATGCCTTTGAAGTCATTTTTTTCTTCCTTAGGATGAGATTCCTAGTCACTTAAAAAAATATCCATGCTCTGTGCATTCTTGTGTAAATATCTGAGTCCATGGATATTAATGATGTCTTCTTTCTTATCATCACTGGAAAATGAGTAGACTTTTCCTTGGTTATTTTACTTCTCTTTAACTGAATAAATTATATTATTTTAACATAATATTTTTTAATTTTATGTTTATTTTCAGTTTACATCATTTCCACAAGATTTTGAGTTACAAATTTTCTCCCCATCTTTCCCCTACCCACCACCCCAAAACAGCTATCCCACTGAATAACCCCTACCCCAATCTGCTCTTTCCTATATCCTCCCCCATTCCTCCTCTGACTTTATACAGTAGGGCAAGATGGATCTCTGTACCCCAGTGCCTGTATATCTTATTTCCTAGTTGCATGTGTGTGTATATATATATATATATATATAATATATATATATATATTGTACATTTGATTTTAAAACTTTGAATTCCAGATTCTTTCCCTTCCTCCCTCATCACCCACCCTTATTGGGAAGATAAGCAATTCAATATAGGTTGTACATGTGTAGCTACACAAAACATTTCCATAGTGGATATATTGTGAAAGACTGACTATATTTCCCTCCATCCTATCCTGCCCCCGACTTGTTCTATTCTCTCCTTTGACCTTGTCCCTTTGCAAAAGTATGTGCTTCTAACTCCCCACTCCCAACCTGCCCTTCCCTACATCATCCCCCCTCTCATCCCCTTGCCTCTACTCTCCTGTAAGGCGAGATACCCTATTTAGTGTGTATGTCATTGCCTCCCTAAGCCAAATTCAATGAGAATAAAGTTGACCCATTCCCTTTTGCTTTCCCGTTCTTCCCCTCCATTGTAACAGTTTTCCCTTGCCTCTTCTATATGATAATTACCCCATTCTGTCTCTCCCCATCTCCTCTCATTATATTCCTCTCTCACTCTCAATTTCACCTTTTAAGTGTATGTACGTATGTATGTATGTATGTATGTATGCATATATATATGCACACATATATACATTTATATTCCCTTCAACTATTCTCATACTGAGAAAAGTTTCATAAGTTACGATTATCGTTTTTCCATGCAGGAATATAAATAGTTTGACTGTGATAAGTTCCTTATGATTTCTTTTCCCTGTTTACCTTTTCAAGATTCTTTTGCTTCTTGTATCTGAAGGTCAGATTTTCCATTCAACTCTGGTTTTTTCATCAAGAAAACTTGAAAGTCCTCTATTCCACTGAATGACCATATTTTCCCCTGAAACACGATAGTCAATTTTGCTGAGTAGATGATTCTTGGTTTTAATCCCAGATCCTTTGACCTCCAGAATATCATATTCCAGGCCCTTTGATCCCTCAGTGTAGAAGCTGCCAGATACTGTATTATCTTGATTGTGTTTCCACAGTATTCAAATTGTTTCTTCTTAATTGCTTGTAATATTTTCTCCTTGATCTGGGAACTCCGGAACCTGGCTATAATATTCCTAGGAGTTTTCTTTTTTATCTTTTTCAAGAGGTGATTGGTGGATTCTTTCAACCTCTATTTTGACCTCTGGATCTAAAACATCAGAGCAATTTTCCTTGTGAATTTCTTAAAGGATGATTTCTAGGTCCTTTTTTTGATCATGGCTTTCAGGTAGTCCAATAATTTTTAAATTACCTCTCCTGGATCTATTTCCAGGTCAGTGGTTTTTCTAATGAGATATTTCACATTGCCTTCTATTTTTTCATTTGTTTGGATCTGTTTAATAGTATCTTGATTTCTCATAAAGTCACTAGCTTCTATTTTCTCTAATCTAATTCTGAAGGAATGATTCTCTACAGTGAGCTTTTGAGATTCTATTTCCATTTGGCAAATTCGGCCTTCTTCTCCTCATTGCCTTTTTCAGCCTCTTTTGCCTTTTGAGTTGGTCTGTTTATTAAGGTGTTATTTTCTTCAGTCAGGTTGTTTACTCTCTTTTCATGATTTTTTTTGCATCATTGTCATTTCTCTTCCCAATTTTTCCTCCACTTCTCTTATTTGGTTTTCAAAATCCTTCTTAAGCTCCTCTATGGATTTTAATCAATTCATATTTTTCTTGGAAACTTTTGGTACAGGAGTTCTGACTTCATTGTCTTCCTCCTGTTCCATGCTTTGATCCTTTTTGTCCCCGACATGGGAATCTAAAGTTGGATTGCTGTGCTTGCTTTGTTTCCTTTGCTTGCTCATATTGCCACTCAATTACTTGACTTTTGAGCTTTTTGCCACAGTAGAACTCTGCTTCCAGAGAGGAGAGATTTGTCCCAATTGCTGGGGTTTTCATAGCTGCTGGAGCTATTAGTTGGGTGCCCTCTTTGAAGCCTCCACTGGCTCTGGCACCTGGTCATATACCCTAGGACCTCCACCCCAGACAGTAATTTAGATCCAAGCAGGTTAAAGCAAGAGTGTTTACCCCATGGTCAGTTGGTCCCCCTACTGTCTGCAGGCCAGGACCTCTGAAGCAGCCATGTGGCTGCAGCCACCATGCCTCTGCTACTTCTCCCTCCAGGGGCAAAGGCCATACCTCGCTCTTGGACTCCTTGTTCCCAAAGTCCATACTGACCTTTTACTTTGTCTTTGGCATTTATGGGTTGATAATTTAGGAAACCACCACAGCTGCTGGTGATCCACTCTCCTGAAGACCTTCTGACCGTGGCTGGGCATGGCCACCCTGAGACTAAAGCCACCTGGCTCACGTGGCTGGGCTCTGCTCCCAGCACGCTACAATGGACCTTTCCTCTCCACCTGCTAGGCTGCCTTCAGAGGGAGATTTGTTTCTCTCTGTCACTTTGTGGGTTCTGTAGCCCTAAAGTTTGTTTAGACTCATTTTTATAGGTATTTGAGGTGGTTATGGGGGGAGCACATGGAGTGTTCCTGCTTCTATGGCGCCATCTTGGCTCCACCCCCTAACATAATATTTTTATTCTACTAACCCTTTGTCTCTCCATTGTCCATTGGGTGACCTTCAACATTACTTTTTTTAGAGATTATGGCAGTCTATGAATCATAACCCTACTGAGTGAGAAGAATATTGATATTAAAAAAGAAGAGCCTTTGTTTGAAAAAGAAGTTTGAGGTAGAAAGAAGTAGGAGATAGTTTCTGGAAAGCAATACAACTTCCTCTCTTCTTTCTACTTAATTTTGAGAATACTTCATTGTCCATCTGTACTTTTTGTCTAAGATACATACATTGATGAATCAGTTTTATAGGTTGTTCATCTGACATACCATAATCTAGATGACAGGCATTCTTTCTCCAAAATGGTTTTTTCTTATGTGAATAGTTAGGCCAACTCTTTTGAGTGACTCTATATACTCTTTAATCAACCATCAATAAACAATTAATTATTGGTACAAGTCTGGGAGCAGCAGTCTCATGTATAACTCAGAACTTTTGCAGTCTGACCAGCAACCTTGGTTCAAGCTTGAATATTCCCCAAATGGCTTCTACTGTTAAGGATCAGCTGATTTTGAATTTCTTAAAGGAAGACCAGGTTCCCCAGAACAAGATCAGTGTTGTTGGGGTTGGTGTAGTTGGTATGGCATGTGCCATCAGTATCTTAACAAAGGATTTGGCTGATGAACTTGCCTTAGTTGATGTAATAGAAGACAAACTAAAGGAAGAGATGATAGGTTGGTAGCCTTTTCCTCAAAATGCCAAAGATTGTTTCTAGCAAAGATTACAGTGTAACTGCAAACTCAAAACTGGTCCTTTTTATGACTGGGGCATGTCAAAAGGAGGGAGAAAGTCATCTTAATTTGGCCCAGTGGAATGTAAATATCTTTAAATTCATTATTCCTTATATTGTTAAATATAGCCCTAATTGCAAGCTGCTTTTTGTTTCCAGTCCAGTGGATATTTTGACATATGTGGCCTGGAAGCCAAATGCCTTTCCTAAAAACTGTGTTATTGGAAGTGGTTGCAAAATTCTTCCTGTTTCTGTTACCTAATGGGGGAGAGACTTGGTGTCCATTCTTCAAGTTGTCATGGATGGGTTCTTCTAGAATATGGAGACTCCAGTGTTCTTGTGTGGAGTGGTATGAATCTTGCTGGTGTGTCTCTGAAGAATCTTCATCCTCAAATAGGAACTGATGCTGATTCAGAGAATTTTGGAAAGATGTTCATAAACAGTGGTTGAAAGTGTTTATGAGGTGATCATTTGAAGGGCTATACTTCCTGGGCCATTGGTTTGTCTGTGTCAGATCTGGCAGAAAGCATTATGAACAATCTTAGGAGAGTACAACTAATTTCTGCCATGATTAAGGGCCTATATGGAATTAATGAGGATATCTTCCTTAATGTCCCATGTATCTTGGGGCAGAATGGCATTTAAGATGTGGTGAAGGTAAATCTGAATCCAGAAGAAGAGAGCTGTTTAAAGAAAAGCGCAGATACTCTTTGGGGAATCTAGAAGGAGCTGCAGTTTTAAAACCTTTTAATGTGCTGCCATCAAGAGAACATGACAGTGGTTAAGGGGTTATGTATGATGCTCTTTTCAAATTGATCAAATCCGTCCTCTGATTGTTGATTGAATACCAGAAATATAAAACCCATGAAAACACTCTAGTCTCTTCCTAAAGTTAGAAATGGGGAATAGTACAGTGTGACTACTTGTTAAACCCTGTTGTTGTTTGCATATGATGCTGGATATGATTTGTATAGTCTCAGTAGTTGGTGTCAGACAGAGCCAGTGCCCCATGGGTATATCAGCTACCTGCCTTGTATGTAGGTGCTACAGGTTCCCATAGGTCCAGAAGACAACACTCCTGGATACAAAACAGCATGATGCATTTATTACCTTTTTGCTCCCCTCCATTAGGTCTCTATAGCATAACCCATGTGTCACATTTCCAGAGGGCCTGATTTTGTTTATATATACAAATAGTTGTAAATTTTCATATTATATAAAAAGATCTGTATACATACAATGATGTAGCCAATTCTTCAAATGTCATACTAACCCTAAAAACTGAATAAACAACAACTAACTGATAAAAAAAACCAAAGACAATTATTAAACCTCTACTGTGTGCCAGGCACTGTGCTGGGGATATAAAGACAAAAAATGACAGTTCATGTTCTCAAGAAGCATTTTTCCATTTTATTGAGGAAGAGAACATTTATATAAATAAGTATATAGAAAATAAATACAAAGTAAACACAAGGTAGTTGAATACATGGAAGGGAGAACACTTTCAGTTGTGGGAATCAGGAAAAAAATTTAGCTGAAGGTGATTTTTGAATTGTATGTTGAAGGAAGACAGGGCTTCTATGAAGAGAAGGTAAAGAGGAGATATGGAGAACAACCAGCACAGAGGCAGTCTGTAGTAGAGATTCACAGTTCCATGTATAAACCTCTTTTTCTCTTCTACTGTGTATGTGGAAATGCTCATTTTATTTGGTGTTAAGTTCTGAATAAAAATAAATTTTACAAAGGCCCTACCTTGGACAGCATTCATTGACCTTTAGCATAATTGCACCTTAAGTGCTTTTGACCAAGCCCTTGACTTACACACCACACACACACACACACACACACACACACACACACACACACACACACACACTTTCTCTCTCTCTTAGTTTTTTTGGTCTGTTTTTAAAATGGATCTCAAGTGGATGATATGGAGAAGCAAAGTCAAGATGGTGGAGTAAAGGCAGGGATTCACCGGAGTTCTTCCCCAAACCCCTGCCATACCTTTTAAAAAATGACTAAACAAATTCTAGAGTAGCAGAACCCACAAAAATAAGGAGTGAAACAATTTTCCAACACAGGACAACTTAGAAGGTCATTCGGAAAGTTCTGTTGCACCAGGGTGAGAGAGGAACACAGTCCATTGTGGTCCGTGCCAGCCTAGACCAGGCCCCAGGAAACCAGGAGCAGGCCTCAGGGCGACTGAATCAATGGTAGCAGTGATGGTTTCCAGGCCTCTCAGTCCATAGATGGTAAGCCATTGGACAACAAACCAGAAGGAGATTTACAGGGGTCCCTTTGCTGGCGTCAGGGGAAGAACTCTGTTGCATTGCCTATGTTTGGGTCTGGGTCACACTCCTGGGTCTTAGTCCTAGTGTGAGGAGGAGCACTAGCAGAGCAGAACTTGCAGCCACAGGAAAACAGTGATCCTAGTCACAGTTCCAAGGTTGAAAATGAGTGCTCATAAACTAGGGAACAGCACAGGACAGTAGTAAATACACTTCTCCCTAGATCATACCACCTTGGACGAGCCAAACTTAACAGTTCCCCAAACTTACCTCTGAAAACAGCTGCACAAAGCCCTGAATATTGGGATAGTGTGCCCTCCACTTGGGAAACAGAGCCCCACTTTAACATAGAGTTAAAAGCAAAGAAATAGGCTGGAAAAGGAGCAAGCAACAGAAAAAAATCTGACCCTAGAAAGTTACTGTGGTGACAAAGAAGCTCAAAACATACTCAGAAGAAGATAACCAATGGTCTCAGGCCATGGGAAGCTCAAAAGGGATTTTAAAAATCAAGTAAGAGAGGTAGAGGAAAAATTGGGAAGAGAAATGAGAGTGATGCAAGAAAATCATGAGAAAAGAGTCAATAGCTTGGTAAAGAAGAAACAAAAAAATATTGAAGAAAACAACAGCTTAAGAAATAGAATACACCAAATGGTAAAAGAGGCACAAAAATCCAATGAAGAGAAGAATGCCTTGAAAATCAGAATAGGCCAAATGGAAGAAGATAAACAAAAATAAAGTGAAGAGAAGAATTCCTTAAAATGTAGAATTGGCTGAAAGGAAGAGGAGATACAAAAGCTAACTGAAGAAAATAATTCCTTTAAAGTTAGAATTGGTTAAGTGGAAGGTAGTGACTTTATGAGACATCAAGAAGAATAAAAAAAATAAAAATAATGAAGAAAGAGAAGAAAATGTGAAATATTTCATTGGAAACATAACTGACTGGAAAATAGATCCAGGAGAGATTATTTAAAAATTATTGAACTACCTGAAAGTCATTATCAAAAAAAGAACCTAGACATCATCTTTCAAGAAATTATCAAGAAAAACTGCCCTTATATTCTAGAACCAGAGGGTAAAATAGAAATTTGAAAAATCCAAAATGAAAACTCCCGAGAATATTATAGTCAAATTCCAGACAACCCAGATTAAGGATAAAATACTTCAAGCAGCCAAAAAGAAACAATTCATTTATTGTGGAGCCATAGTCATGATAACACAAGATATAGTAGCTTCTACATTAAAAAATAGGAGGGCTTAGGATATGATATTCTGGAGAGCATGAGAGCTAGGATTACAACTGACAATCGCATGCTCAACAAAACTGAGTATATTCCTTCAGGGAAAAAATGGAAATTCAATGAAACAGAGGACTTTTAAGCATTGCTGATGAAAAGATAAGAGCTGAATAGAAAATTTGACTCTCAAATATAAGATAGAAAAGAAGCATAAAAAGGTAAGCAGGAAAGGGAAATAAGGGATTAAATAAGGTTAAACTGTTTATATTCCTAACTCCTAAAAAACTTTCTCATTATTAGGACAGTTAGAAAGTGTATACCTAGACAGAGAGCAGAGGTGTGAATCGAATGAGATAATTATCTAAAAAACAAAGCAGAATTAAGGAATGATAAAGAAGAATGCCCTGGGAAAGGGAGAGATAGAAAGGGATAAATTATCTGACTTAAAATAGACCTGAAAGAGATTTTACAGTGGAGAGGAAGATGGAGGAAGCAGGGAGGGGAACCTATGAATCTCACTCTCATTGGAATTGACTCAAAGAGGAAGAAATATACACTCTTAGTTGGGTGTAGAAATCTATCTTACCATACAGGAAAGTAGGAAGGGAAGGGTATAAGAAAAAGAGGGGAGCTGATAGAAAGGAGGGCAGTTTAGGGGAGGTAAAAGTCAGAAGCAAAACACTTGTGAGAATGGACAGGATAAAAGGAGAGAGAGTAGGATACATGGGGAAAATAGGATGGAAGTGAATACATAGTTGGTAATCATTACTGTGAAAAAAACTTACATTGAGTTTCTCCGATAAATACTTCTTTTCTCAAACATATTAGAAAACTGATTCAAATTTATAGAAATAAGAGCCATTCCTCAATTGGTCTCAATGGTCACAGGATATGAACAGGCAGTTTACAGACAAAATAATCAAAGCTACCTCCAGTCATATGAAAAAATGATCTAAATCACTGTTGATGAGAGAAATGCAAATTTAAAAATATTCAACTACTATCTGACACCTCTCAAATTGACTAATATGACAGAAAAGGAAAATGACGAATGTTGGAGGGATTGTGGGAAAATTAAAATGCAAATGTACTATCGGTGAAGTTGTATACTGATTCAGCCATTCTAAAGAGCAATTTGAAAGTTTAAAACCTTGTATATCCTTTTACCAAGCAATACCACTACTAGGTCTGTTTCCCAAAGAGACAAAAAACAAAAAGGAAAAGGATTTATATGTACAAAAATATTTATAGCAGCTATTTTAGTGGTGGCAAAGAATTTGATTTTGAGGAGATATCCATCAGTTGGGGAATGGCCAAACAAGTTGTCATATATGACTGTGATAGAATACTATTAGCCTTTAAGAAATGATGAGTAAGGGGCAGCTAGGTGGTGCAGTGAGTAAAGCGCCAGCCCTGGAGTCAGGAGAACTCGTGTTCAGTTCCAGCCTCAGACACTTAACACCCACACACACACACAAACAAACAAACAAAAAAACTAGCCATGTAATCTTTGGAAAGTTACTTAACCCCAATTGCCCTCCAAAAGGCAAAAAAAAAGGAAATGATGAGTAGGATGCTCTCAGAAAAACCTGAAAAGACTGACATGAATTGATGCAAAGTGAAATGAAAAGAACCAGGAGAACATTGTACATAATAGTATTATTATATGATGATCTCCTATGAATAACTTACAATGCAATACAATTACAATAACTTACAATAGCAATACAATGATCCAAGACAATTCTGTAGGACTTAAAATGTAAGATGCTGTCCATCTCCAGAGAAAGAACTGGTAGAACTTGAATGAAGATCAAAGATACTTTTTCTTTATTTGTCTTTTTTTTCTTTCATAGAGTGACTTACATGGAAATGTGTTTTGCATGACTACACATGTATAACCTATGTCAAATTGTTTCCTTCTCAATGGGGGGTGGGGAGGAAGAGAATTTGAAATTCAAAATTTGAAAAAAGAAGAATGTTAAAATTGTTTTTGCATGTAATTGGGAAAGGATAAAATATTAAATAAGATTTTAAAGAAAAGATATCCCTCCAGTGAAGATATAAGATGAAAATCTAGTCCCAGCCATAGCTGTGGTAAAAATTGCCCCTGTTGGTTGCAGTTACTTCGTGTTAAGTCATGATCATCTGATCCCCAACACTTTAGCTCTCCAAATAGCCTCAGACTAAACAGATATTGGAGACAGGAGTGACAGGTAGGGGAAGGTGGAAGACTGGAGGGCTCAGCAGGTGGGAGTGGAATTAAAGGTGATCTCCATTAACTTCATTATGCTGGCACTTGGCCTACTGGATATTGGGAAAAGGACATAACAGTAAAAGAATCAAGAGAGGTGGTTGCCCAGATAAAGGGATGAAGGCATTTGTGACATGGATGTGGGGCCTGCCATAGAATAATGAGGGGGGGAGGGCAACAAGATAGAGATCCACTGTGTGAAAGAAGTGTGCCTTGCAGATGTTGGCCACCCACACTAACCCATTAATTGCTTATACTTGCTGGAGAAGTGCAAGTGATCTTGGTGTCTTTTAAATTTGAGTACTCTAAGACAAAGCCCTGGTCATCCTACCCTAATTATTTCTCTAGTTTGAGCTATCTAGAAATGGAACTGAAACCCTCAAAAGAGAGTGAGTTATATTTCAGTAGATTGGACGACCTCTTGCCACAGATGTCAAAAGGGAGTTCTTCAGATCCCAATTGGAATGGGTGATCTCTGAGGGCCCTTTCACCTGAAATTCTTTGATCCTGTGTACTCCATACTCTTGGGCAACAGTGACTTTTTAATAGACCCATTTATGTTTAATGCTGTACTTCTTTAATGAATATTTGTTTTAATTGAAAATGATTTCCCATGTTCCTAGAATATTCTTGTAAGAAATGTACAGCTCTCTGTAATTCAGGAGTGTATTGATGTAATTTGTCTTCTGGGTGAATACACGTAAAATGATATGGGCAGGTTTTCTTAAGTTTCCCTGAGCATAACTTTCTAGTGCCAGCCAATTGCTATGGAAAAGATTCTAATGCTTTCCGATAGAAGTAGTTGAAGTGTCAGAGAATAACTGTTATGTAATGTACAGATGAAACTACCTAATTCTATAAATAGAATAAAGAATTCAGACAGCTCAGAGGAGTCAAGACAGTTTTTGTTAGTTTATTTTTTGCAGATTTGTTACAATGAATTCTGCTTATTAAAATAATTTTATTTTGAAGTCTGACATACTAGAGGCTTTCCTGTCTAAGCTGTATTTTAAAAAATATACAATGAGATGGTTAACAGGACTCTCAAATGTAGACAGCTAAACTAGTGTGACATATTTTGGTGAGCTTTTAAATTGGTCTGAAAGAATTTATATGCCTTCCTGAGTCAGGTTGCAGATTTACCTAAAAATTAAATGCCCACTATTCTATAAGAAATTATTGAATGCCAAGAATATTTTCAGTAGATAATTCAGAACTTATAAGTTCTGCAGTTTTATTAGTATTGTACTTCCTCCAGAAAAACCCCACATCCTCCAACTAACCTGGTGATGACCTTCCCTTAAACAAACTAGGCATGACCTTGAACATCAGACATATAGTCTGTCAGAGGCTCTGAACTTTAAGCCTTTCTTGGTTAGGTAGGATGTCCTAGATGTTTTATTCTGCTGGTATGACCTTCAAAAGCCCATGTTCACCTCTAGGCCAAGGTGGAGCATTTTCCTGGAGGACTTAATAAAAATGAAACAAAAGTGATTGTATAAGTTCATTTTTTCTTGCTTTTGTTTTTTCTGTGCCAAATCAATTTTATTGTGTTAACTTTTTAGTTTTCCTTAACTTTTGAATGAGCATAGTTACTGTGAAAGATTCTGAATTTAAAACCTTTTGGACTGAGATTCTTCCTATTCAAAGATAAGCAGAACAGCTTTTCAACTTTTCTTGTTCCAGGGAATCTTAATTTCAGTGAGAACTGAAGCCCTGTCAGATCAGAAAGAATAAGAATTAAGTTCAATCTTAGTCACATTCTAGAAGAAAAAGTGATGAACCCATTTATATCACCTGGTTTCCAATTTCTTTATTTTTTAGGCCACCATTTTTGTCAGTGTTGACTCAGTTTCCTGAAACTTAATTTTGACCAGTGAAAACATGAAGTCCTGATCATGCTAAACTAATTTAATTACCTTTTCTAAATGGCTTAATAAAACTTAATTGACTGTGGACATGCTGTAACTTTGATTTACCTAGATTTTACTAAAGTATGTGACAGAGATTCTCATCAAAAGATGAGGGTACGATTAGTTGGATTCAAAACTGGTTGAATGGTCTGAACCCCAAGGGTAGTCTTTACTTGTTCATATAAGCCTGGAAACAGGTCTCCACTGCAGTATCCTAGGGATCTGTTCTTGACCCTGTGCATTGTAACATTAATGACTTTTATAAAGGTATATATAGCATGCTTATCAATTTTGTAGGTGGCACACAGCTGGTGTGGATAACTAACATACTTCATGCCAGAATTCCAAACAATCTTGGCCAGCTGGGACATTGGGCTGACTTGAATAAATGAAATTTAATAAAAATAGCTGCAAAGTCTCATATTTGGATATAAAAATCAACTTCAGGCACATAGAGAGGGAGAAGACATGGCTGCACTGGCACAGATCTGGGGTTTTTGCAAGCTCAGTATATGTCAGCAGCGCAATATGGCACTGAAGAAAACTAATGTCTTCTTAGGCTGCATAAAGAAAGGCATATTTTATAGGGCTAGGAAGGTCATAGACCCATAGTATTCCACCTAGGTCAGACCACATCAAGAGTATTATTAAGTGCTGATGGCCACATTTTAGGAAGGACATTAATAAACAGTAGAACATTGAGAAGGGGGCAACCAGTAAGGCAAAGGGTATCAGAATCATGAGTGATGATAATAGACTAGAGGAACTAGAGACTTTTACCCAAAGGGAAGCTTTAGGGTAACTGTCTTCAAAAATGTGAAGGATTGTTAGATGAAAGAGGACTTATAGTGGTTCTTCTTGACCCTAGATGATAGAACTAAGAGTAATGCATTAAATTTGAAGCTTGGTGGTGGTGGGGCAGTTAGGTGGCTCAGTGAATTGAGTTCCAAGCTTGGAGTGAGCAAGACTCCACTTATTGAGTTGAAATCTGGACTCTGACACTTAATAACTGTGCGACCATGGGCAAGTCATTTAACCCTGTTTGTCTCAGTTCCTCATCTGTGAAATGAAGGAAATGAAAGACCACTCCAGTATCTTTGCCAAGAAAACCTCAAATGGGGTCATGAAGAGCCAGACACTACTGAAAAGCAAGAAGGAAAAGCTTCCTAATAGGGCTATCCAAAAGTAGAATAATAGTAGCTAACATTTGTTATAGTATTGTAGGTTTTAAAGGCACCTTCTATCTGTTATATCATTTGATCCTCACAACAGTCTTATGAAGTAGGCGCTGTTCTTGCCACCATTTTATGGATGTGGAAACTGTTATGGCTGAGAGTGGTTAAATAATTTAGCTGGGATTACAGAGGTAATAAATGACTGGGGTAAGATTTGAACTCAGGTCTTCCTGCATCTAAAGCCAACACCATACCACCTAACTGCTTAAATAGGTCTACTTTGGGAGATGATAAGTTTCCCCTTGTTTTTTGTCTTCAAACAGAGATTGCATGATCACTTATTTGGTACATTGTAGAACAGAAGTGTCAAACATATCCCTCAGTCCTCCTGAATCCATCCTGAACCAGATAAAAATGTATTTGGGAAATATTTAACAGCATAAATAAAAATACAATAAAATAAGGATTTTTATTATATAAAATAAACACAAAATACAGTGAAATATAGGTAACATAGCATTTTAAAACTAAGTCAATCTGCAACATGCAGGGATCCTTGTGTATGGATTAGTGGTCCCTGTCTCTATTTTAATTTGATATTTCTGTTGTAGAAGGGATATTTTTTCAGGTATGCTTTGTAATAGGAGGTCGCTGATGTACTTTTTATCTCTGAAATTCTAGAATTCTATTGGTCTGCACTGTATGGACATCCTCGCTAACATTTGGTTTAAATGATCCTTCTGGGCAGCTTGGGGAGGGAGGGAAAGGAGATGTCACAAAGGAAGGACATGAGGCCTAAGGAGCATGTGTGGAAGGTGAGAGCAAGGCACTGCTTTTTTCACAGTAAAACCTTGGTAACATACTGATCATATCAATATGGAGTGACACAGATCTTTTATAGCAGTAGGTTGATAACCCACCTTCATTCCCCTTTCCCTTGAGGCAGATAGAGAAACCCAGTTCCCATAGCAACCCAGAATCTCAGAGGGCAGGACCATGGATAGTTACCTCAATTTTTGATGGCGTGAATATGGGTATGGGTATTTTAGCCTAACTTCTGCCTTTCAGAGGGCTATTTAAAAATATTAATTTCATCTAATTTTAGACATTTCAGATATTTCTTAAAAATTCTCTCATTGTTGAATTGTGTCCAACTCTTCATGACCCCATATGGGGTTTTCTTGGCAAAGATACTGGAGTTGTTTGCCATTTCCTTCTCCACCTCATTTTACAGATGAAGAAACTGAGGCAAACAGGGTTAAGTGACTTGCTCAGGGTCACATAGCTAGTAAGTGTCTGAGGCCAGAGTTGAATTAATGACAGTGAATCTTCCTGACTCCAAACCCAGCATTCTATCCACTGTACCACCTAGCTCCCCTTAAAAATTCCCTAGTTCAAATTCATAATTTTTCTTGAACATATAAATAACAACAATAACAATTTCTTGGTCTACCGGAAGCATTCCTAACCATTTCTGTGCCATGTAACCCTTTGACAGTCTGGTGAAGCCTGTCGGACTTCTCTAAATAATTTCCTTCAGTGCAGAAAATAAAATATATAAAATTACAAAGGAAATAAAAATTATTTTGAAATGCAGTCCTAAGAATATTTTTTCAAATTTACAATATTTAGTGGCAGGTCTGATAACTATAGTATTTCAAAGTAGTAAAGAGTATAAATGATATTTTGAGACATCTGCAACAATTGTAATTGGATATGAAAATATCTGTTATTTCTCTCACGTATGACAAAGTGACAAATCCTGCTAATGCTCCTGTGGTTTGTTTTCTATATGTGTAATGTAAGGAAATGCCAAATTTCTTTTAGAGGTTAATGAAAATAAAGTCATATTTTTGTCATCCAAGTTTCTGAACCTCCTGAAATCTATGTATAGACCCCTTAGTTAAGAACCCTTGGTCTAGAGGCACCTCAAGGAATGAAATGCAGTTATTGCTATATCCATTTCATTATTGACCTTGCTGCTGAAATGGCAAGTAGGGTGGTCATTGGTAAGGCATGTTTCCACCTCAAGTCAAATATTTGAACTGGAAGGGGCCTTAAATGTAATTTAGTCTAATTTCATTATTTTAAAGAATAGGGAACTAATCAGAATAAATTGAGTTAACAGAAGAACCATGACTAGAACCTAAGTCTTTTAACTTCAAGTCTTGTGCCCTTTCAATTTTACTGATTTAGTAAAATTTCAATGATTCTTCTTTACTGTTATTTAGCCAAATACATCTACCACTCTACCTTTCTGTGTCTCTGTTTCCTAATATGTAAAATGAAAGGTTAAGTTAAATGGTCTCTAAGATTATTTCCTGCAAAAAATTGTAGAATCATAGAACATAAAAATTGGAGGGAACTTCAGAAATCATATATTCTAACCCATATCTGAGCAATAACTCTCTCTACAATATTCCTGACAAATTGTTATTCAGTTTTTGCTGGAATCATTCCAGAAAGGGTAAACCCCTCCTTGAAGTAGGCCATTAAAAAAAAGTAGGTCATTCCAATTTTTGGAAAATAAAGGAAAGCAAACTATGGAATCAAGGCCAAATCTAGCCCACTCATATTTTTGTATGGTGTGTGATCTAAGAATGATTCTTAAATGACAAAAAAATAGAGATTTTTCTTTAATTCAGCAAAAATCATATTCTCTACAATGTTTACTTGCTCCCACTTTTGCCCTTTGGCACCAAACAGAATAAATATATTCCTTCTTCCATATGATGGCCATTCAGATACTTGAATATAGCTATCCAGTCATCTCCATATACCTTTTTATATCTGTTTAACCACCCCCAGATTCTGAGCCTTGGGGATAAGATCTCAAGGTTATTCCTCATTCTGATTGACCTCTACTGGATGCTCTCTATTTCATCAATATCTTTGCTAAGTTGTGACAATCAGAACTTAATACAATATCACAGATGTGGATTGATGAGGGCAAAGTATTTTGGAACCAGCACCTTCCTGATCCTGGAAATTCTACCTCTCAAACTTGCCTAAGAGCACCAAAGCTTTCTTGGCCGCCATGTTACCCAGTTGACTCACACTGATGTTGAAATCTACTAGAACATGCAGATTGTTTTCAGTATAGCCTTACCTTTATCATCCCGTACTTATAACATTAGCTTGCAAACACGAGTATTTTTTGTTATTGTTGGCCAGTCATTCCAGTTGTGTCACTTTTGGTGACCCCATTTGCTTGGCAAAGATACTGGAATGGTTTGCCATTTCCTTCTCCAGCTCATTTTATAGATAAGGAGATGAAAGCAGAGTTAAGTGACTGGCCCAGGGTCACATAGCTAGTGTCTGAGGCCAGAAACTCGGGAAGATGAGTCTTCCTGATTCCAAGCCTAGTGTTCTATCCACTGAGCCACCCTGCTCAAGTATACAACTCTAAATATCTCCTTATTCAATTTCATCTTGCTAGATTTGTCCCAGTGTTCCATTCTGTGGAGACTTTTTTGTATCCTGATTTTTATCCTTCCTAGCTTTTTATCATCTGCAAATATGCAAAATATGCCATTTGTGCCTTTTTCTAAGTTTATGGATAAAATATGAAAGTACTTTTAAGGTCTAACACAGGTCCTGGCAATATTCCACTTAAGATTACTTAAGACCATCAATGACTTTTCTTTGGTTCCTGCTGTTCAGTTATTTATGAATTCACTTAACCATGTTATTGTCCAGCTTACAATTTTCCACCTTGTTCAAAGGAACAAAATAAGAAAGTTTATCAAATGCTTTGCTAAAATTTGGTTAACTTCTATATAAGCCATTGCCTGACCTACCAGTCTAGTAACTATCAAGAAAGGAAGTGAGGTTAGTTTCATATATGATCTTTTCATGATGAAGTCATGAAGCTCTTTGTGAATCTTATTTTTCTAGACAGTCACAAGGAATTTTCCAAGGAACAGAGCAAAAACACACTGCCCTATAGTTTGTAGACTCCTCTCTCTTCCCATTTTTCTGCCATGACAAAATGTGCTTTCTTCAGTTCACTTCTCTTCACTTCTGAAGCTGGAAAAATTTTGAATATGCATTTTATGATGGACCTTATGCCTGTGGGGGGAAAAAAAACCTTGCTAAACTCAGAGAGGCTTTTAACACCTGGCTGGCTACAGATTAATTAAATTTTTTTCCCAGGAAATCTCAGTGCCCATCTAATAAAGTCATAAAAGGATAGAGATCTGTGTAATTGGAGGGATTATGTATACCTTAGGGACATAATGATCCTTGAAGTAAGTTAAGGCATAATCATATTTATAGAAATAGGCAACGGATTCATAGAGACTGAGAAATTTATAATAAGAGACAGAGAAGACATGGTCATGGAGTGAGTAACTAGAGGAGTGGGATAAAGGAGTCAGATATCGAGGTGGAGTGCCACCTCATTCTTTGAGCCATGGGAGAAGGAGAGGATTAGGGGAGCCACATACAGTCATCTCAGACTTGTGCTTCTCCTTCATCACCTCCATTTGATGGGTTGCCTTTTAATTCTACCTCTGCAATATTGTAATTATGGAATTGTGGAAGAGTCCTAAGAGATCATCTCTCCCCACCCACTTCATTTTACAAAATAGGAAACTGAGGGCTACAGAGGTTGAATAGTTCGTCTTAGTTTACACATGTAGTAAATTACAAAGTTTGGGATTTTAATCTATACCTTATGACTACAAAATCAAGAAATATTTTTTCTTTGTATGAGTGGTGTTAGAGATACAATTAGGGAAGTATATGACAGAAAGAGAGGAGGGGCCGCTTATATAGCAAGGATAAGGGATGGCAGGTAGATATCCTCCACTGACGTAGTGCCAGGAAAAAGTGAGGAAGGTTCCAATATGTTGGGTAGACCTCATAGGGTGATTTTTCTTGAAGATATGGACCTAAGTCCCTGAAAATGGGCAGGCCTTAGGGGAGTATTTCAGTCTATATCGCTGGAGGTAATACTAAAATCAGTAGGATCATCAATTTACTTAAGTATCTCCATCCTGTACCCAAGTGCTCTGCTTATAGCAGGTGCTTAATAAATGTTTATTGAACTAAATCGAATTACATATCTGAGTACATTCATCCTATGCTCTCCCATCTCGATATTTTTGCACACACTTAAATGAATTCTACCTCCCCTTGATTAAATCTTTCACTTCCTTCATCTAGTTTAGCTACTATCACACCCATGAAACTGTCTCTGATTTCTCCATCTAGAATTGCTTCTTATAATTTACAATCCTGCATAGCTTACTGACTAATCTCATTCTATAATATTATTTTCATATTCCCTGTACTTTATAGAAAAATCTGGGGAAGGCATAAAGCATAATTCTAAATATTTGTAGTTTATTTGCTTAGGATTGTATGTTGCACATAGTAGGTAATGCTTGTGGAATTTAATTATTAAATGATTCACTTGCCAGCCCAATAAACTTAGTTTGCCCTTTCAGTATGTGTGAAGAAATCAAAATGTATTCCTTCTAGAACAGTAGTCTAAACATTGATAAGGAAGAAATAGCTATAGTTATTTGGGACACAAATGTGTTCAAATATTATTAGGCCATACAAGTCTCAAGATACTGAGTCCTTATGCACAGGTTTGCCCATGTCATGACCTTACTCAATAAACTCCAGTGACTCTTTATTGGTTCTAGAATAAAATCTACATCCCTCTATTTTGCCATTTAAAGTCCTTCATAATCTGACTTTTCTCTTATCTTTGAAGACTCACTGTACATTACATCCCTTCCCATAGTCAATGGCTTTCTTGCTTTTTATTCATACACAACACTCCATCTCCTGCCTCTGTGTCTTTTCCTTGACCATCCCTCATGCCATGCCTGGAATGCACCCCCTCCTCACCTCTTTTTCTCAGAATCCCTTACTTTCTTCACCATTCCATTCAAGCTACTCCTTTGTAGTGCCAATGCAATATTTACAGCACCCATGATCATGATCAAGACTGTGACTATAAATACTGCATGATGTTCGATCACAAAATATACCAAACTTACCATATAGAGGACAGAACTGAAGCATTTATTTTGATACAAGCAAACCAAATCCCAAAACCAGTAAACCGATTCCATCATAGTAACAAAGATATTTCTTCAGCTTTTCCACAAACCAATACAAGATCAATATTTACTCACAAACCTCTCTCTCCTTGCCTGAGAACCTCTCTCTCCCACCATCTCACTAGCTCTGATTCCCAGCTTCCTGTGGGCTCTGCTTCACCTTTCAGCAAACTCCTTCCACCACAGGCCCCATGTGACTACATTCAGCCTATTAGGGGGCAGAGATTATCTTCACAGCAGGGAAGCTTCCTATGGACTTTCAAAGCAGGGAAGGTCTTCAAACAACCCCCTCAATCTAATAAGGGACAGGGAAGATCTTCAAATTCCCATTACACCTTTCTAAAGGAGGTCTTTCTTGATTTTCCCTAACCCTGAAGTATCTTCTCAAATAGACCTTGTATTTATTTTATGTGTATATGTTCCTTCAGGCTACCAAAATCTACTGTTTGGTGTGTGTATGTGTGTAAGAGAGCCTGACTTGAATGTAGTGTTCAGGGCTTAATAGACTAAGATTACCCTTATACTGAATGACCCCAGATTCTTGTACTTCCTTAGTTCGTGATTCTTATGTTTCCTAACGGCTACTACTGTCCATTCATTTATTCATTAATTCAGAAAATATTTATTAAGCATATTTTATGTGCTAGGAACTAGGCTATGTAGATTCTAAAAATACAAAGAAAAAAATGTAACAGTCTTGAGCCTGGAGGAGCATAAGTTATATCATGGGAAAACAGTAAGTCAATATAAAATATATAAAATGTAAATAAAACTATTGTTGTTGTTCAGTCGTTTTTCAGTCATGTCTGACTCTTTGTGACTCCATTTGGTGTTTTCTTGGCAAAGACACCAGAGTGGTTTGCCATTTCCTTCTCCAGCTAATTTACAGATTAGGAAGTGAGGTAAACAGGGTGAAGTGACTTGCCCAGGGTCACATAGCTATTAAATGTCTGAGGCCATATTTGAACTAAGGAAGATGAGTCTTTCTGACTCCAGGCCTGGCACTCTATCCACTCTGCGACTTAGCACAGAATAAAAATAAGCACTAACAATTAGAGGTGTTAAGTAGGAGATGGCCCTAGGGCTGAGTCTTGAAATAAGCAAGGAATTTTCCAAGGTGGTGAAGAGAGAGGGCATTTTAGACATAATGTAATAGCATGCTGGTAGGAGATTGAATGACATATGGGGTAAATAGCAAATGTAAAAGAGATGTGAAGGGAATGTTGGAGCCAGCCTATGGTGGGCTTTAAATCCTAAATAAAAGAGCTTGCATTTTATCTTAGAAGTAATAGATGACTTTTGGCCACCATTACTATTACCATATTTGAACAGTTGGATGCTTCTCCCCTCTTTTGTGTACTTAAAAAAGCCCCTCTTTACCTCTTTGTATTTCTTGCTCTGCTGTACCAGGCTTTGACTAAGCTCTTCCAAGCCATGGTAAGAGAGCTCTTTTGAAAAGCAATCCAAGAAATCATATCCTGTCTCATTCTAGCTTTACATTTTAGGTTCCTTGCAGCTTTTTGAGGGGTTGGGGGACAGAGGTGAGGTTTTTGGATGATAGGCCTTGCTTTTGGAATCATGACTGTCCAGGAAAACTGAAGCTGCTAGATAACTGATAAATGAATACATCAGGACCTCTCTATGCATGTTAAAGCCAGTGCCCCATTATATGGAGCCTTGCCTCCACCCCAAATCATGTCATCCATGCTGGACTGTGTACCAAAAGATAGATAATAAGTGCTTTTGGTTTTATTTAACATTTTTGTATGGTACTTACTGGAGTTTATCTCCACCACCCCCCACAACACAAATATCCCATTTGATTCAGTTCTCTGTATTCCTATATATGCCCTGTTTAATCTGAGGGCAGCTAGGTGACGCTGTAGATAGAGCACCAGGGCTGGAGTCACGAAGATCTGAGTTCCAATCCAGTATGTATGACCCTGGGCAAGTCACTTAACCCTGTTTGCCTCAGTTTCCTCATCTGTAAAATAAGTTGGAGAAGGAAATGGCAATCTACTCCAGCTTCTTTGCCAAGAAAACCCAAAATGGGGTGACAAAGAATTGGATACATCTGAAACAACTGAATGTAGCAACAACACAATACTCACAGTGCCAATGGTGACTGTGAATATGCCAGCATAGTGCTCAATCCCAAAACATAACAGACTCTCCAAATAGAAGACAGAAGCAAAACATTTATTCAGACACCAGAAAACCAAATCCCAAAACCAGAAAGCCAAATCCATCATAGCAGCAAAGAAGTTAATACACCACAACACAGCAGAGAGCCACACCATCCTTTAGCCTTCCCACAAATAAAACTCACAAGCCTAACTGTCTCCTTGAGTATGTCCTCTCCTCCCTCTGTCTCTAAGTGTGCTGACTCCCAGTTTCCTGTGGGCTCTGCTCCACCCTTCAGCAAACTCCTCCCACCACAGGCTTCATGTGATTATATTCAGCTTATTAGGGGGCCAGGAACATTGAAGCAGGGAAGGTCTATTAAGGGGCAGGAAAGATCTTCAAATTCCCATTCCCATTACACAGAACAACAATAATAAATTTGTAACAGGAAAAATAAATTCTTGCTCCGGGTTCTATTGTTTTTCACTGCTCCCAGGACACAGATTCTGTTTGCTGCACTGAAATATTGTAGTTAATATCTCCTTGGCTAGTGGAAGCCTGATATATACAGATTGGGGGTGTGTGTGTGTGTGTGTGTGTGTGTGTGTGTGTGTGTGTGTGTGTGTGTGTGTGTGTTAATGTTTCAAAACAAGACAAGAAAGAATAGCCACTCATTCATATCACATGAGCTACTCAACTACCTACTGTCAGAAGATACTTTGGGGGGAAATATATTATTATATCATATCAACAATAGCTAGCATTTATTAAGATTTGCAAAGTACTTTATAAATGTTCTTTTATTTTATCCTTAACAACTCTGGGAGATGGTATTACTATTAACCCTGTTTTACAGATGGCAAAACCAAGGCAAGCAGACAGTAAATGATTTGCCTGGGGTTACACAACTAGTAAGCATTTGAAGCTGGATTTGAACTCAGGCTTTCCTGGACTTGACTCTGTTTTCTAAGTCCAGTGTTTTATCCAGTATACCACCCAGCTCCTTAAAAGAACTAAGTTTATGCAAGGTGTGTATACTCATGCTATGTTAAAAAAATGTGATAGAAGCAAAAAAAATTTTTCTTTCTGACATAAAATTATAGAAAAAAACGAGTCTGGAAGACATATACCCATTTTCATTCTCTCCTCTTTTTGTACTCCATAGAGGATATTTGTATCCATAGAGGATATGACCTACCACATTGCTCTGAACATAATTGCCTTTCAAGTTCTTGATTCTTCTATTTTTATTACTTATGGTTTGAAAAAATGTTACACAATGACAGCTATTGCCTCATCAGTATCAGTTAATTCAGAGTTTAAAGCACTGGCTCATTCTGATTGGCATCCCGAGGAACCATCATCTAGCATTTATAGTGTCACATTTAAAAGAAGATCAACAAAAGAAAAAAAGGCACAACAGAAACAGCTCTTGAAGTTTTGGAGGAATTTGCCAATTTCCTTTCTTCAAAAGATTTATTTTTCAAAAGGACAAAATGGTTTCCCTTTGAAATAGCAAAGCATCTTTCAAATTTTCAGTGACACAAAAAGCAGTTTTTCAGTTCAAACAGAGCTGTTAATCTTTTATTCCCATAAAATCTTGTCAAAATGTAATACCTTATTCAAGAAAATAAGAGTGCTTATCTTAGGCTGCTTTGCATAGGATTTTGAACAGTTGATACTGAAAAGCTAATTTAAAAAACCCTATTTATTTTCATTAATTTCCTTTTAAATGCACAATGATAGAATTATTCATTGGGAACGGTCTTTGATCTGTTGCATAAATCATTTATTCCACCTAGCAGGTTAGGAACAGGTTTTGGAAAAAGACACGACAGACCATGTTCAATGTCTGACACTTAATGGTTTTCTCAAAATCCTTCCAAACTGAATCTGAATGAAATAGATGAGGTAGAGATGGCCAGGGGAGATGGGAGGGAGTGTTGTAAGAGACTTCTCATTTCTCCCTAAACTATGTGCTGTGTTGTAGATTAAAATAGACCATGCACAATACTTCTCACTGTTTCCAAGGGCAGAGATGTGTATGTATTTCCAGACTTAGAACTGCATTCCCGAATAACCAAAATTTTGATTGTTCTAAAGGAAGGGCTCTTCCTCCTTTGGATCTCTCTGAGAAGTTATAGTGACTGAAATCCTTTTCAAAGAGCCCCCTTTTGTTTGTTTTGTTTTTTAAAATTTATTTACTTTTAGTTTACAACATTCAGTTCCTCAATCCCTTGAGTTTCAAATTTTCTCCCCCTTCCTCTCCTCCCTTCTCCCCTCCATGGCAGCATGCAGTCAAATATAGGATCTACACATACTTTCACATTAAACATTAGTTAGGTTGCAAAGGAGGATTATAACCAATGGAGTGAACAATGAGAAAGAAGAAACAAAACAAAACAAAACAAAAAAGACAGCAAGTAGTTTGCTTCAGTCTGCATCCAGACTCCATAATTCTTTCTCTGTATGTGGATATCCCTTTCCATCAGGAGTCTTTTGGAGTTGTCTTATAACCTTGCATTACTGAGAGGAGCCCAGTTTATCAAAGTTAGTTGTGTCTATAATTGTGTACAAAGTTCTCCTGGTTCTGCTCTCCTCACTCAGCATCAGTTTATATAAGTCTCTCCAGGTTATTGTGAAGTCCATCTGCTCCTCATTTCTTATAGCACAATAGTATTCCATTATATTAATATACCACAACTTGTTCAGCCATTTCCCAATTGATGGGCATCCCCTTGATTTCCAATGCTTTGCCACCACAAAGAGAGCTGCTATAAATATTTTTGTACATACGGATCCTTTTCCCACTTCTGTGATCTTTTTGGGATACAGCCCTATAAGTGGTATTACTGGATCAAAGGGTATGCAGTTATTTATAGCCCTTTGGGCATAGTTCCAGATTGCTCTCCAGAATGGTTGAATCAATTCACAACTCCACCAACAATGCATTAGTTTTCCAATTTTTCCACATCCCCTTCAGCATCTATCATTTTCCTGTTTTGTGATCTTAGCCAACTTGACCAGTGAAATGTGGTACCTCAGAGTTGTTTTGATTTGCATTTCTCTAATTAATAGAGATTTAGAGCATTTTTTCAAATGCTTATAGATATCTTTAATTTCTTCCTCTGAAAACTGCTAGCTTGAGTTGAGTCGTGAAGGAAGTGAGGGATTCTTAGATAGAGAAGTGAGGAGGACATGGCATGGGGGATGGTCAGGGAAGAGAGACAGAGGCAGGAAAAGGGATTTTATGTGTAAATAATAGTAAGAAAACCAGTTTGGCTGGACTGTAGAATGTGGGAAGGGGATATAATGTATGGTAAGTGTGCAAAGATAGGGAGAAGCCAGGTTATGAAGGACTTTAAATGGCAAAAAAGAGGAACATAGGCTTTATTCCAGAATCAATAGAACTAGTGAAGTTTATTGAATAAGGTCATGACGTGGTCAAACCTGTGTATAAGGACAGTTACTCAGTATCCTGAGACTTGTATGGCCTAATAACATTTGAACACATTTGTGTCTCAAATAACTATAGTTATTTCTTCCTCACTAATTTTTGGACTATTGTTGTTCTGTGAGAAATTCTTCTGCTTGATTTCTTCACAACTAGACTAGGTGATCGTATATAGGCATAAAAAAATACCAAATTATACCTGTACACTCAGAGACCAAGTGCTGAATACTCTGGAAAACAATATTATTAAATTTCCTAACTAGATGTTTTTGAGTTCTCCATTGTTAGGTCAGATTAAGGAGCATGACAAAAGATTGGGCTTTTTCAGTTTTATAGAATGTTAGTTTGTCAAAAACTTAGCAGATTCTTTTCTTGTAACAATCACTTTGCAATGAATCCTGACTCGATGCTCAGTGGCCAGTCATTCATGGGGCCTGAAGTAGAGACTGGAAATGCTGAGACATAACTTTTTATACCCCAATGTTAATATTTTGGAATAAATGGGCTTTCATGTGATTCCAAAGTGGTTTCACAGATTAGACCAGAAGCAAGTAATGGAAGGAGCCAAACTGATATTCCTCAAAACCAACCTGTGAACCTGTCTTCTGTGAGTCTGAAAATAATTTGGTTCCAAGCATTTATGAATGATGATGCATGCACCATTTGGTTCCTGCCACATCTAACCTGAACTGCTTGAAAACTTTATTCTGTAAAGTTAAAACAGGAGATGGGTTCCAAGTTCTGAAACTTGTCAAAACTACTGAGAAACAGCTCGGAAAGGCCACTGGATTTAGGGTCATAAGAATTGAGTTTTGTTCTTTGTTATCTGTGTGACCTGGGACCTTTGCCACTGTGGGCCTCAGTTTTCTCATTGGTAAAATGACATAATATTTGGATTGGATCACTTCTAAGGCAGCTTCCAGATTTAAATCTTTAAAGATTGTTGCAAACTATGGTTTATGCTGTTTACAACTTATAAGATTCCCTGGCTTATCCTGTTAAGAAAGACAGTTATTCTGTTTACCCCTCTTTTCAGCTGATTTGAAGAAAGCCTCCACTTCAAACGCCACAAGAGCCAACCTCCCCAAATCTGGACTTCGCCCTCCTGGATATTCCCGTCTCCCAGCAGCTAAACTGGCAGCGTTTGGTTTCGTCAGGAGCTCCAGCATCTCTTCTGCCTCTAGCAACCAGTCAGCGGACAGTGTCCAAAGCGATCAGAACAAAACAGCCCACCGTAAGTCAGGGGAAGGGATGTGGGGGAGGAAGGTGAAGCAGGGCTAGTGACGTTGTGTTTGGGTACCAGAAAAATGCTAGAAAGAGACTTTTGGTGGATGGATTAGTTTAATGTATGTGACAGTTTAATACTGCTATATTTCTAGGACTGGTAGAGGTAAATAAATTTTGCATTCAAGTAGACAGGCTTTAAAAAAAATCCTAATGATGGTATATTATTAGTTACAAAAGAAAAAGAACATTTTTAAAAATCAGAATTAAAAAAATTATGTGGGGTAAATATTCTAGAGAAAGATGAATGTGAATGATTTGCAAAAATGATTCTTTGGATTCTGGTTCCTAGAGTCAGTGTGTGTCAGACAGGCTTTAGATAAGAAGGTGAAGAAAGATCAGGGAATTTGCTTTCTTATTGCATTGTGCTGGTTATGACTAAAGGGACTGGGTTCTAAAGATGAGGAGCTGAAAGAATATTTTTAGTTACCAGTGATTACCTGTAATGCCTTTGAATCATGCGCCACGTGACTTATTTTTAAAAGTTAAATAATTGATGTTAAAAATAGAAATGAGAAGCCCAGCAGCTTTCTCTTCCACTGCTGCTATGGCTGTTCTCCACTCTCAGAAAAGCCCTATTAGTTGAGCTGATGTCATCATCCCCTGGCTGTTTCCTGTGACTGGTGTTAATTCTCTAAAGGATGAAATGACTCTCAGCAGGGTCTGCCACCCTTCTGGCCCCAAGGAAGGACTGGAGGCTATTAGATTCTGCCTGAGCTTTGAAGATGAAGCTTGCCCTGATCCATGTCAATTTGAAAGCAATTGTTATCAGATCTGTGGAGGTTCCAATCCAAGATTCTAGTTAACAGGACAATGCCAGAGGCTGGGATAGTTTGAAACTGGATGGCAGTTTTGAAGGGATTATAGGAAATAGAATCAAATTGTGATAAAGAAGGAAAAAAAAACCCACAACAGTAATCTGAAGTTAAATTAGCCCAACTCTCTTTGTGGTATTCTTTTTTGAATTTGAAAAGGTACACAGGTCACTTCATCCATAATATTAATTTTTGCCCTTACACATTACATCTTCCTTTGCCCATACTACTTATAACTTTTATAGCTTAGAGTTTGCTGTGTAGCACTCATTTAAAATCTAAGGGATGCTCATGTTTTTTTTTCTTCTGAAGAAGCTACAGCTAAAAGTACTTTCGATGTATTCTCACAAAAGATTCATCTTCTAAATATCTCTGTAATGATGATTCCTTGGAGTCCAAGCTACAAATAAAGCAGAAACTGCGTCTGCAGGCCTCATTCAGCTTCTCTAGGTGTTTACACAGGTAGTGTCAGAGTTGGAAGATTTTTAAAATTAGGCAGGTTTTTAAACAAAGTGAAAATTCAGCATTTCTTCAGACTGCAACAAGGGTACCTGTATTTTCCACCTCAGAAGTATAATTTCCAAGTGTCTCTCATTTATTTTTTTTTTAAGCAATTGGGGTTAAGTAACTTGCTCAAGGTTACACAGCCAGTTATTTCTGGGTGTGGTGCTGAGTGTCTGAGCCTGGGATTCGATCTCCAGGTCTTCTCAACACTGGAGCCGGTGCTCTTACTTGCTGTGTTACCTGGCCGCCCCCAAGTGTCTCTCATTTAGAGCTAGAGTGAAAGAAAGACACATCTGCTTGTTTGTCTTCTCAGCAAAGGATTTGTAGTATTTTAAATCAGGGAAAGATTTAGGTTATAAGAAAGGAAGAAAATATTAACCTTGAGTTGAGCAATATCTTTTACTAAGAGAATATAGGCTGTTTCTGCCTGCCAGGTCACAGAGAATAATTCTAGACAGGGATGAGACCTTGCTTTTATCCCTGTTAACAAAGGGAGCTTAACTCATCCCCTTCTGAGGAGCAGGGATTGTTGTGCTTGTTCGTCCTTCATTCTCAAAAAGGACCAATGACATCACTAGGGTGACATCTTAATAAGGATGTGAATTAGATTTAAGTGAGGCAGAGCTGCCCAAGTCATCAGCCTCACTCTCTTGAGGAGTAAGAATAGAGCCCATTATATGCCAAAGAAAGCATCTTCCATGTGAGGAGTATCCCATTTTCCAAATTTATTCTTTAGACTTTTATTTTACATTTTTTAAAAAATCTCTGTTTAGTGATATTCTTGTTCTGGGATATCATTTTTGTGACAACCAGGATTTGCGACTGTCTTAGAGGGCTGAGGCTGCCAGATATTTGATAAGCTCCATGGTGTAATGGATAAAGTGTTGGCGCCTGGCCTTGATAATTCTTTTAACACCAAATTTCTTCATCTGTAGCATGGTACAATAGCACCTGTCTCACATGGCGGTTGTAAAACTCCAATGAAATAAACTACTCAGAGTATTCTGCAAACCTGAAAATGCTACATAAATGTGAACTGCTATAATGATCATTAAAGACAATTACACATTTGTTGTTATTTTTTGGAACCAGCTGCCCATGAGATAAGAGTAGAATTTTTGATAGTGACAATGCCCTAGTTCAGTTTTTCAGAATGTGATGGGACGCCTATTTCACATGAAGGCTAATACCCAGATTTCCATAGAGAAATTTCATTTTCTTTGTTCCTTAGAAGAAATGCTATTTTGAGCAGCTGCACCTAGAGAAGGGCCCAAATTTGAGGGCCTTCAAAAAGGGCCAAGTTGGAAACAATGCCTGGTGTAGCTGATTTGTTTTATTTTATTTTTTTAATAGCACTCCATGTACAACCATTATTCTGGTGATATTTATGAGGAGATTTAATGTGGTGTTGGGTTTCATGCCATCTTTATTTGCTTTGAAATGGGATTTTGTGTATAATCAGTTGACTACTGTTGTTTCCGTCTTCTGAGCATTGGTTAGAGCAGGGCAAGAATTACTGACTGTAGAGACTAGTAAGACAAAGAAAGGTATGCAGTTTTGAATGAGAGAACTATCTATATAAAATACCCTGCCTCTTAGTCCCATTAACTTTGAATGGTCTTCACTAGACATTGGAAAAGCTCTATGGTAAATAATGTGATCCAAAGCATTTCAGAAAAAGTTAAACCCTGGATTGTATCAGGTGGGTGATTAGGTAAGGTAATCGGTCCAAGCATGTAAATGCCTTGCTCTGTGTGTCCCCAATGATCCTTCCTCAAGGAATCCTCTGTTAACTGTAACTCCATCCTCTAATGAGTAGAAGTCACCAGGGAGAGAAGGGAGGACTCTGCCTTTTCCAAGCAAAGGCTAGAGTTTTGGCGACTAGAAGCCCTGCCCACTGCATTCACCTGATACTAGGCTTTATCGATGCTCTTGCCTTCTGTCTCTCATCCTCCAGAGTCTAAGAACAACCACGTCAAACATAAATACTGAGTGACTTTATGCATAATCCTTTGGTACAAGTTCTGGGTATGAGTAGAAGCCTAGCGACCTCTCTTATTTTGTCTCTATGGAGCGCTGACTTAATCTTTTTTCATGTCAAATCAATTCGACAAATATTTATTAAATGGCTTCTTTATGCAAAGGACTATGCCAGGTATGACAGATACAAAGGGAAACCACAAATTCTCATTTCTGTGGGACTTTCAGAAGAATGTTTTATGAAGCCTTCTACTTATAACAACCGTGTAACATCATCCTTGCCCTTGAGGAGATTCTGGTCTAGTTGGGGAGAAAACCCCAACCCAAATAAATGTAATACAAATAAGAAAGTGAGAAGTATATATAGCGGGAAGTGTAGGGTAGTGGGTAAATAGATAGAAAGAGCTGTGTTCCCTCTGACACATACAGGCTGTGTGACCCTGGGCAAGTCCCTTAACTTCTCAGTGTCCCCAGGCAACTGTCTTATCTCACCAGAAACTCCCTACCTAATGAAATCACAGGTCTAGAAAAAAAATTAAAATACATAAGAGAGAATATAGAGGAAAATGCTATGGAAGACCCAGTTCTCCTTTGGAGAAGGTGGCACATGAGTTGGGACAGAAAGGACTGAAGTATGGGAAAACTTTAGTGGGCAGAGATGGAAGAGGAATCTAGGGTACTAAAGGACAAGGAGGTGGGAAAAGGTGAATCTAGAGGGGACTTGTGAGTCATTCAGTTTGGGAAAGGTAGCAGTGTGAGCTAAGGCTGGAGAGGCAGTGTGTCAGAGAACCTTGGCTTGACTCCTACCTCTGCTTTTGACTACCTAGGTAACCTTAATTACTACCTCTTGGCTTCCATTTCCTCATTCATAAAAGATTACTTAGATTCTCATGGAATTTCTTGGCAAAGATAATGGAATGATTTTCCATTTCCTTCTCTAGCTCATTCTACAGATGAGAAAACTGAGGCAAGCAGGGTTAAGTGACTTGCCCAGAGTCTCACAGCTAGTAAGTGTCTGAGGCCAGATTTGAACTCACTGAGACTAAATTTGAATTTGTGATGATGAATCTTCTGGACTCCAGGCCCAGCATTCTATCCATTGAGTTGGATTAGATAATCCCCAAGGCCCATTCCAGAGCAGCCAGGTGGTACAGTGACTAGAGAGCCAGTCCTGGAGTCAAATTTGAGACATTTACTAGCTGTGTGACCCTGAGAAAGTCACTTAATCCACCCTGTTTGCCTCAGTTTTCTCATCTGTAAAATGAGCTGGAGAAGGAAATCACAAACCACTCAAGTATCTTTGCCAAGAAAAATGGAGTCCTGAAGAGTTGAAAATGACTGAAATAACTAACAACAACAAAGTACATTCCAGGTCTAAATCTATGATCTTACGAAACTGTACTGGAACCACATTTTAAAGGGCCTTGAATACCATATTAAGTAAATTGGACGTCACTTTAGTGGGCAAAGGGAAGCCACTGCAAGTGTTTGAGTAGAGAAGTGATTTTAGCAGACCTGTGAATTTGAAACATGACCTTGACCTCAAGGCCCATGGTTGATTACGTTGGGTATGTTCAGAGCAGATCAAGCATGTGATCTTCTTTAGACCCTAGAAATGTCAGTGGAGTTGGAATCAGAGGACCTACTTTTGTGACATAGGGAAGTCACTTAAACTTTCTGAGTCTCCTTTTCCCCTTCTGTAAAACAAGGAGGTTCTTCTGGATGACCTTGGAGTTTCCTTTCATATCAAAATCCTGCAGTATATTGACATCATTCCCATTTCCCAAAGAGTATTTGCAGATATGTGTGTGTGTGTGTGTGTGTGTATAAGAGGCTTATTTCATTCTTAGAGCTTTATTATTTTACTGAGATCTATACCTAGTCTAACTCATTTTATAGATGAAAAGTGAAGTGGCTCGGGTGGTTAGTTCCAGGCCTGGGACTAAGAGGCATTGTGATGTGTTGTGGCATCTGAACTCAGCTCCTTCTCTGGTTTCAGTTTACCTGTAAAATAAAGGAGAATGAACTCAGTGTCCACACAGCAAGACTCAAACCCAGGGTTTCTTGTTCTGAGATGACAGCTCTCTTCCCTGCATTTTGTTTATTTTGTGTCACAGCACAAACAGGTGTGCTCCTTCTTCCACATAACAGCCTTTTAAGTATATGAAGACATCTTTTAGGACCCCTCTCACTCTTCCCTTCTCCAAGCTAAACTCGACCAATTGCTTTAGCTGTTTCTTATGTGATCTTTAAGGGTTTGATTTATTTTGAGCCTTGTATAGAACTTCAAATCATAGTAAGTCTGTGATTTATGCCTCTTTGTGATTTTGGTTGAAGAGAAGAGACAAAAAAATATCTAATTTGAAATCATTCTGCCTGATTGTGGTCTTTATGTCTGACCCATAGCCAATACCTATATTTTGCTGGCCTTCAGGGGGGATAAAATAAAATCAACCTAATTATGGTGGAAATGGCCTGTTACTAATATCACTTGTCATGTCAGCATTCTTTCAGTAATCAGGGGCTTTAAAAGAAACAATTGCAGCATTAAATTCCTGTCATCTGTGGTAGCACGAGGGTGTCTAATTATTAAATTCATCACAGATTTAGGCACTGATGTTATTTTCCCAGTGGGTAGGTAGGCATAATATTTTATTACAAAGTCAGAACCTCAGGAGGTAAGTATGGGAAAAGAAGGTAGATGGATCTGGGCCTTCTTGGATTAATCATTAATGGAAATCTCATTTGACAAAAGAAAAATCTAGGTGCAGGAACCATGTCTAATTGTGTGTTCTGAATGTTACCTAGCACATGACAAACCCTCATTAGATATAATATACATTAATGTTCACTATACACTAATGTGCATTAGTGAGAATAGAGTATGAGGCTGAGTCAGTTCCCCCATTCTTCTTCCATTTTTGTTGTTGAGTCATTTCAGTTTTATCTGACTCTTCATGACCCCATCTAGGGTTTCTTGTAAGAGATGCTGGAATGGTTTGCCATTTCCTTTTCCAGGTCATTTTACATATGTGGAAACTGAGGCAGACAGGGTGAAGTGACTTATCCAGGGTCACACAATTAGTACCTGAAGTAGGATTTGATCTCAGATCTTCCTGACTTCAGGTTCAGCACGCTCTCCACTGTGCCACCTAATTGCCTCTGTATTATGATGTTTCATTGAATCCTGCCTTATGTTACAGCTGTTTGTATACGTGCACTCCTTTTTACTGTATTGTAACTTCCATGAGAGCAGGAATGAGGCCCATTGTCTCTGTATCCCTACTTCTGCTAGCACAGTGCCATGGACAAAGTGATAGATAATTTTTTTAATTTGCATGTGAAAGAGGGTTACTTTGGTTCTAGGCTCAGTCCTCTTGCCACCTCCTCTCCCTTGCTTTTGCTGACCAGTAGTACATACAGCTCATAAAGCTTTTAGAACCAGCTTTTATGTGATGTTAAGGAGACTTTTAAAAAAAAGAGAGAGAGGGAGAGAAAGAGATCATTGCCAAATAGAAACTCTTTCTGTTTATCTCTTCTATCTCTCTTCCTCCTCTCTTTCCCTCTGTTTCTTTGTCTCTCTCTCTCTAATTTAAGCATTTTGAAAGGGGTAGGTAAACCTTTGGAGAGAAGACAATCCAGGTACCTATACAAAACATTTTGTTAGAAACAAATTTCCCTTTAAAATTTATTTAAAAGAACCAGTAGTTAATTTCTTTATTTGAAAGATGTCTAGAATATGCAGTAGCCAATGTCATTTAGTATAGCCAGCCTAGTCAACTTAAGTAACAAAGAGAGTATACCATTTGAAAATATGTTGCTGAAGCAGCTAGGTGGTTCAGTGAATAGAGCACCGGCCCTGGAGTCAGGAGGACCTGAGTTCCAATCCGTCCTCAGACACTTGACACAATTACTAGCCGTGTGACTTTGGGCAAGTCACTTAACCCCAATTTCCCTCCAAAAACAAAACAAAACGAAAAATATGTTGCCCTAAGAAAAATGCTAATTACTGTAAACTGAAATAATCATACAAATATTTAATAAATTATATATTTTTTCTGTATACACTTAGTGATTTATTAATAATTATGGTAAAACCTCACATTTAAGGATATTTTTTTGTGAAAGTTATGAGACTGCATTTCTATGACAAATAATTTTTTCAGTTTAGGGATGAATATATATATATATATGCACATATATATATATACACGTACACATATAAATATATGTATATCCTCTATGCTTACATGGAATTTTATTTCCTCTTTTAATCATATGAAATTAAGACAATTGATTTTTCCTTTAGATTCTTGAAGAAATCAAGTCATGGAAAAAATTTGAAGTGGGAAATAATCAGCTTTTTTGGTTGGTTAATTAACCAAAAAGGTTAATATGAAAACTGTTTGCATTCTGAACTCAACATTTACTGTCATGACTACTATAAAATACATTTCCATACATAACATGTTTGATTTTCTCTGTCTAATATGCATTCTAAATAAGATCAGAGTTGACAAGGGGTATATTAATAACTCCTACAGAAACAGCTATTAGCCTCTCTCTTGCATTGCTAGCAAACAGAGATTCATTTTTTATTCATGGAATAGGGAGATTGAAGTGATTTATGAGGTCAGATCTCTCTCTCTCCCTTTCTCTGTCTCTCTCTCCCCCTTTCTGTCTTCCCCATTTCTCTCTCTCTCTTTACATGCACACACACACACACACACACACACACACACACACACATACAACAGTAAGTATAGCAGCCATTCACAGGCCATTTCCTACTACTGATTTGCATGGGAGTTTTGACTTGCTCCATGTCCAGCCTGGGCCATTTAACCCCTCCTTAGGTGGCCTAGTGGGCTTCTGTTCTGTGGGGCTTACCTTAGGAGCTCACTATCTTAGTACCAGATTTAATGTGGACGCCCCATTTTCTTAGTCCACTGCAGCTCAGAACTCCCAAGAATAACAGACCAACCAGCCTCAGTCTCCCCAGGGGCAGAGATCACACATGCATATCATCATGCCTGGCCATAAGTGACTTAGGAGGTCAGATCTCTATTCTTCCACTACCTTTTGAACATTATATGTAGTTGGAAGTTTTGTTTATTCCTTACAAAGCCTGAAGGAAATAACTGTCTATGAAGAGATGAAGCCACAGTCCAAAAATTTTTTAAAAGGATTAGACTACAGAGGAAGCATAGGAGTTTTAAAAAATATCATAAATAAGGGGTGGCTAGGTGGCGCAGTGAGTAAAGTGCCAGCCCCGGAGTCAGGAGGACCCGAGTTCGGTTCTGGCCTCAGACACTTAACACCTACACAAGAAAAAGCTAGTCGTGTAACCTTGGGGAAGTTACTTAACCCCAATTGCCCTCCAAAAGACAAAAAAAAACAATTTATACACACACACACACACATCATAAATATGGAGATTTTAAAAAGTCATGAAATAGGAATCAAAACACTTGAGTTCCAGTCTCATCCCCTGCCAGCTTACTAATTATGTGATCTTGGGTAAATTAACTTTTTTCAGTTTCAATTTCCTTATCTGTAAAATCTGGTTATAAAAACCTACCACAACTATTTCAGGGTTACTTTGAAGATCCCATGAGTTCCTATGTGTGAAATCTCTCCCTGCTGACATCCTTGCTGTCCTTCAAAGCCCGGCTCAGATGCCGCTCCCTTCATGGTGCCTTCTCTTTTTCCCCATGAGAGGCAGTGTGTCATAGCACACAGAGAGCCAGCCTTGGGTTCAGGAAGATTTGGATGGATTCATTTCCTGCCCATTAGAATAGGAGCCTCTTGAAGGCAGGGACTGTCTTCTGCATGTCTTTGTATCTTTATTGCTTAGCATAATATCGGGCATATAATAAATGCTTATTGACTGTCTGACTCATATGTACTAGATGTGTGATCCTGGACTAGTCATTTAACTCACTGAGTCTCACTTTCCTTAACTGTAAAATGATAACTGACAGTCCTTGCAAAAACCTTACATGGTTTTCATAGAAACCTGAAAGCATTGTAGGATATGAATTGATTTTTTCTTCCCAATCCCTAAAAGCATTATAAAAGTTGGCATTTATTATAATGTTAAGGTTTGTAAAACAACTTATGTGTTTTACCTTATTTGACCCTCACACTAACCCTGTTAGGTAAGTATTACTGTTATTATTCCCATTTAACACTTAAGGAAAATGAGGCAGACAGTTTGCCTCAGTGACTTCTCAGCATCACACAGCCAGTAAATGTCTGAGGAAGAATTCAATCTCAGCTTTTCCTATCTCTGAGTCCAAAGCTGTTAATTTTTTTCCCTAACTATCTTTCATAGTATATTCATTTTCTTTTCATTTTTCCTTGTCTACTGTTTCTGATAGCAACCCTCCCCTGCATTTTCCCCAGATCTTTTAATTAAGAGATATTATATCATCTAAGTTTCATTTAATGTTTAAATTACACCTGTTGCATCAACTTTGACACACTTTGAGGGAAGGCAAGTCCTAAGAATTTCAGCAAGGCCAATGATTTCTCCCTGAAGTTCCAAAATCCTCCCTGAAGTAGAGACGTGGGACAAATGTTGAAAAGTGCACAATTTATTAAAAAGGACTCTCATGTTTTTGTTATATTGAACTGTTTTTGTTTGTTTTGTTTTACCACCTAATTACGAAATTACATGTTCTCTGAGACAGTGGTTTTTTTTGGGGGGGGGAGTTCTAGGATTCAGTGGCTCAAAAATATTAAATGATTCTGATTCTACAAGAGCAAAACTTTATCAGTTCATATTAGCAAAACTTAAGCAGAAAATGAGCTGTTGTATTTTTGTGTAGCTGCACCTAAAAATGACTCTTCCAAATCCTTTCTGTATCATCAATCAGGGAAAGAAATCCAGTTAGTCTTTCCTCTCAAGTGGAACATGTTTATGCAAGGTGACTAATAACAGAGCCCATTAACCTAACCCTGATGGCATTTAAAATCTGTGCTCAAAATAGGAAATGAGATTAAATCTGTTTCCATTCCTGTGCTTTTATGGTCCCATGGGGCCAAGGATTGGGGTGCAGAAAGGAAGCATTTAATTTTTGTAGTCTGCAAAAGGTTTCCCACAGCTCCTCATTTTAAATGAGCCTGATTTCTGTTGTACTAAGATTTTTCCATTACATTAATCAAATACATCAAGGAATCTCCAACCACTTCAGGTAAGTAAAGGAAAGGGAGATTGAGAGTGGGCAGAGAACCTAGATGACTGATCTCAAAAATGAGATAGAGTCTGCAAAATTTAACCCCTCTATGCACTGAGACACTTTTCAGTGTAAATATTGGTCATAATTCCACTGCTGATGATTTAATCTTATTTGTTATGACCTGTACTTTTTAATGTAATCTTAAAATTCTACCCCAGTATTAAAAAAGAAATAAGGTAGATTCACGAATGTCACTGAAGGATATAAATAATCCATTTTTCTAAACTATGTAATTATAAAATTCCAAGCATATTTTAAGAGGAGAAAAATTTGACTCTCTCTGAGCCTTACTGTTAATTTTTACTAATTACCCCTCATACTATATTCAATTTTCTTTACATTCTTCTTCTTCATCTACTGTTTCTGACAGCAAAAGAAAACTCAATTTTTCTAGTATCTCTTAATAATCATCTAAATTTCATTTAATGTTTAAATGATACCTAATGAATCAGCTTTGATCCATATTTGAGGAAAGGCAAGCCTCATGAGTTTTCTCAGTGACATTTTCAGATCCAAACCCCTTACTCCTGAAGTAGAAAAGTGGGTCAACTGCTGAAAGTCGCACCATTTATTAAAAAGCTGACATGTTTTTATTTATAAAACTTTTTTATGTTTTGCTTTTTTTCTGCCTCTCCTTTTGAGTATCCTTCATGTTTAGAGCAGTGTCTGGCATTTAGTAGGCACTTAATAAATAATTATTGATTGACTAGTGTTTAATGTGAAGGTATTTGTAGAATCTATATCTAATTGCATGTCACCATGGTGGGGGCAAGCGGGAGAGGAAGAGAGGGAGAAAATTTGGAATTCAAGAGATTGTGGAATTGAATGTTGTAAACTAAAAGTAAATAAATTAATTAAAATAAAAAAAATACTTGGTTGACTAGAACCTAAGAGGATATACATTCATTAGACAAGTTCTCTCTCTCCAAGGACGTATTTCTTCCAGCTGTGAATATCTAATTTGAGACAATCTGAATTCTTCTTCACAGATTTAGTAAATCAAAGTCAACCCATAACTACTGAATAAGTTTCAGTACACAGATATGTTCTGGAATATTTCTCCCTGTAAAGTGAAGTCAAAAGCACTTACTATGGGTTAATCACTGTAGTAAACAATGGGGATGCAAAAACAGGAACAGGTCCTGCCCTCAGTAGAAGACTGGGTACCTCCTGCTGTGAATTCTGCATCTGTGCAGATAGGAGTTGACCCTATGAACAACTCATGCAGTTTGGAATGAGTTTCCTTTACCTCTATTGAAAGTCATGGAATTTTTAAGGTAAAACAGCTCTATTTAAGCCCTTCATTTGACATGTGAGAAAATGAAGGCAAAACCACATTAAATAACTTGCTTAAAGGTCATACAGACTATTTGGTAAGGTTGCCCTCCTAACTCCTAGGCCAGCACTCTTGACCTTGACCATGGAATATACTTCTTTTTAAGTTCAGTAAAACCCAAAGCTGCCAACCCTTTTAAAGGAATGATTCAGTGTTCAGTGTTTGTTCCATGTTTCTCCTTCAGTTATGGGGTTGTTGTGCCTGGAAAAGTCATTGTCTGTGCCCAGTCTTTTAGTTTGTCTTACCTTTGTCGAGGTTAATGTAATACATGTAACTACCTTTCTCCCAAAGTAAAGAGTAGGCTCAGATGGTGGATTCTAGCATGCTAGGGAGATACTTCACTGATTTTGGAGTGCTCTGTATTAATGGCATTCCTCAGGGCTTTTTGCATGTTCTAGAAATTGGACCACCCTAAGGAAATTACAAAAGGGGTCAGAGACCACAGGATGGGAATGTTAAATAGTTCCAAAAAGTGGGGGGGCAGTGCAGAGATGATGACTTTATGCATTGTTATGGCCGGTCTTCTCATCTTTCAGAGCTCTTCCCCACTCTTTCCCTGTTTCTCTGGAACAGAAGACTTGATACAATTCCCAGAGGGAGATGATCAATGGATTTTTTTGTCCTTTATTTCGAGGGAGAAAGTTTATGGGATGCCCAAAAGCATAAGATAAAAAATAATGAGGTGACATATTCATTTCAAGATTTTATTAAATATGGGAGGGGTGGAGCCAAGATGGCAGAGTAAGGCAGGGACCCACCTGAGTTCTCCTTCAAACCCCTCTGACTACCTTTAAAAATGATTCTAAACAAATTCTAGAGCACAAAAAGATGGAGTCAAACAAATTTCCAGTCCAAGACAACTTGAAAGGTCAACAGGAAAGGTCTGTTGCAATAGGGTGAGAGAGGAGAACCTGCTAGCACAGACCAGAGCCCTGGCAAAGCCAGAGCAGGCCTCGGGGCGACTGAATCACTGGCAGCAGAGGCAGTTTCCAGACTTTAAGCCCATGTATGCCAAAGACAACTCAGAAGGTCAGGAGAAAATGTCTGTCCCACCTGGGTGAGACAGGAGCTCAGTCCAGAGTAGGCTGTGCCAACACAACACCAACACTGGAAAACCAGGAGCAGGCCTTTGGAGTGCCTGAATCAGCAGTGGTAGTGGAAATAGCTGCTTCCAGAGCTCTCAACCCACAGATGGCAAGGGGGTTGAACAATGGTCAGAAGGAGGTGACAGGGTCTTTTTGGTAGCACTGAGGGAGGATTCTGTTGCTTTGCCCATACTCGGATCTGGATCATATTCCTGATGGCAGTCCCAGAGCCTGCAGCCACAATAGAGAGGGGCTCCTCCCCACAGTGCCAGGGCAGAAAAGTGCACAGACCAGGAGAGTAGTAAATCCACTCTTTAGATCATACCACTTGGAAGACTTACAGGTCCCTAGATATATCTCTGAAAATAGCTACATAAAACTCCTGAAGCTTGGAACAGTGCACCCTCCATCCTGGAAGCAGAGCCCTACTTTAATAAATAGTTAAAAGTCAAGTAATAATCTGGGAAAATGAGCAAACAATGGAAAAAACTCTGACAATAGAAAGTTATTATGGTGACAAGGAAGACTAAAACACATTCTTAGAAGAAAACAAGAAAGTCAAAACTCTTATAATCCAAAACCTCCAAGAAAAATAGAAATCAATCTTAAGCCATGGAAAAGCTCAAAAAGGATTTTGAAAATCTATCAAGAGAGGTAGAAGAAAAATTGGGAAGAGAAATTAGAGTGACGCAAGAAAATAATAAAAAACAAGTCAACAGCTTGGTAAAGGAGACACAAAAAAGTACTAAAAAATACCTAAAATACTTAAAAAGTGGACTAGTCCAAAAAGTAAAAGAGGTCCAAAAATCCAATGAGAAGAATGCCTTATAAAACAGAATTAGCCAAATGGAAAAAGAAGTCCAAAAGCTCACTGAAGAAAATAATTTCTTAAAAATGAGAATGGAGCAAATGGAAGCTATTGACTTTATGAGAAATCAAGAAACAATAAAACAAAACCAAAAGAATTACAGAATAGAAGACAATGTGAAATATTTCATTGGAAAAAACAACTGACCTGGAAAATAGATCCAGGAGAGATAATTTAAAAATTATTAGATTACCTGAAAGCCATAATGAAGAAAAGAGTGTAGACATGATCTTTAAAGAAATTATCAAGGAAAACTGCTGTAATACTCTAGAACCAGAGGGTAAAATAGAAATTTAAAGAATTCATCAATCACCTACTAAAAGAGATCCCCAAATGAAAACTCCTAGGAATATTATAGCTAAATTCTAGAGTTCTCAGGTCAAGTAGAAAATGTTGCAAGCATCTGTAATGCGAATGTAAATTTTAAAGATCTTCCCTGCCCCTAGGCTAAAGTGCACCTGAAGCCTGGGGTGGGAGGCTTGTTTTTCAGTAGATACTTTTTGATTGGCCAGTGGGTCCAAAAGGTTGTTACATTCTCTGAGCCAGGAGAAGGCTATATAAGCCCTGATGTATAGCTTTGTTTTGGGACTCACTTTGAAAAGTGTTCTGTGATTTGATCTGAATTCTGGGAAGCCGTTGTTGAGAGTCCCCCGGCTTTGAAAAACCCAGATGTGGAAAACCCAGATGTTGACTGGGTATGGATGTAATGGTTGGACAGTTTGGAAATCTGTATACTTGATCTGTTTCTGTCTTGATAATTCTGCCTGTATGCTTTGAAGTTCGGGGTGCTGACCTTTTTCCCCTGAACAAGGTAAATGATATATGTCTGACTGATTAAAGTAAGCTTGTTAACCCATTTTGAGTTGCTTTCCTTTATCAAAGCAGATCCAAAAACCTGTGGTGGCGGCAAACCCTGAGGACGCTTGGGGTGCTTGCTGTTACAGCATCCAGAAAGAAACAGTTCAAGTATGGTGGAGCCATAGTGAGGGTAACACAAGATTTAGCAACTTCTACATTAAAGGATCTGAGGGTTAGGAATATGATATTCCCAGATGGCAAAAGAATAAAGATTACAACCAAGAATCACCCACCAAGCAAAACTGAGTATAATCCTTCAGGATAAAAAATGGATGTTCAATGACATAAAGGACTTTCAAACATTCTTGATGAAAAAAATCAGAGTATTAGAGTAGTTAGAAGGAGTATATATAGACAGAGGGCACAGGTATGAATTGAATATGAAGAGATAATATTTAAAAAAATAAAATTAAGTACAGGGAGAGGAATGTACTGGGAGAAAGAGAAAAGGAGAGGTAGGATGGGGTAAATTATCTTACATAAAAGAGTTAAGAAAAAGCCTTTACAATGGAGTGAAGGGGGGGGAGATGAGGGAGAGTGAGTGAACTTTACTCTCATCAGAATTGACTCAAAGAGGGAATAACACACACAACTGGATATAGAAATCTATCTTACCCTACATGAAAGTAGGAGGGAAAGAGGATAAGAGAACAGGGGGCAGTGATAGAAGGGAGGGTGGATTGGGGAAGGGGGTAGTCAGAAGGAAGTCACTTTTGAAGAGGCATATAGAAAAAGGAGAAAGAGAATAGAATAAATGGGGGGGTAGAATGAAGAGAAATGCAATTCTCATTTTTTTCTTTTCTTCCTTCACAACATGATTAGTGTAGAGATATATCTAATAGGATTGTATGTGTATAGTCTATATATCAAATTTCATGCCCTCTTGGGGAGCGGGGATGGGGGAGAAAAATTTGGAACTCAAAATCTTATAAAAGTAAATGTTGAAAACTATCTTTACATGTAATTGGAAAAAATAAAATACTATTAAGTGAAAAAAAAAGAAAAAAAAAGAAAGGCTTCTAATAGGTTCTGGAAAGTAACCCAAACTTTGAAGGAAGCTAACAATTCTAAAAAAGTTTTTAAAAAGACTTTAAATATGACTTATTCATATTTTTCCCTTCCTTCTCAGACCGGCTCAACTTACACCTTTGTGGAATGAATATACCAAGCTATATATGCAAGACTTGGTTCCTTTTCTAGTAAGTGCCGGTTACATAAAGATCACATGTATCGAATAGCAAACAGACTCATTTATCCAAGCCAATAAAAAATGGAAACCAAAGAAATCATACAGATGAAAATATATTAGACAAAACATAGATCTCATTCACAGGAAATTTCCTGAAGTCTCCAATGTGATAAACTGGGTATAGGATCATGATTGAGGTGCTGACTCTTATACATGTCAACTTCTTCCCAGAGTTCTCCCCCTGAAGAGAATCTGGAACCACATGGCTTCTCTTTAGAAGTTGGAAGCTGGAATATTAATTCTCCTTCTCCTCCTTCTCCTTCTCCTTCTCCTCCTCCTCCTTCTC
>NW_027187419.1:63330069-63353139 GCF_028583685.1 Petaurus breviceps papuanus
TCTTCTTCTTCTTCTTCTTCTTCTTCTTCTTCTTCTTCTTCTTCTTCATCCTCCTCCCCCTCCTCCTATTTCACCCCCTCCCACAACTCCTCCTCATACAGGCATGGAGCAGATAGTGGTCAGTCTCTACCCATAACAAGAGTCTTGTGTAAATAGGCTCGAACTTCTGATTACAGATTGAACACTTGTCCATGGTTATTTTACCAGTGGTGGCCAGATCCCATATAATCTTGATATTATGAGAGGTAGAAGGTCGTAGGTTTTAGAGGTTGAAAATACTTAACTTGCTTCTTTGAGACATCAATTTAAGATCTTAATTATGAACAAGCATAAGTATATCCAGAAGTACAGAGTTTTGATATACCAGGATTCTGTTCATTCAGGCCATTCCTTGTCTCATTCCACTGCCAACCTTGAGGTCCAAGTTACAGCAATTAAATATCCAGAATCAAGATTTAATTTTTATTCGTAATCTTAAGTCAGTTGAACTTTAAACATGACCACATGAGCAGTTTGTAAAAGAATCTTCAAAACAATTTTCCCAGTTGAGCTCACTGACACTTTCTTACTTCCCAATTGAGCTTACTGACACTTAGAGGCATCATTCAAAGAGAGTATTTCTGAGAATTACTTCATAGCTATAGGGAATGACTACTTGATGTTATATTTGACTTATTCACAAGATGATTTAAGCCTTTGGGGATGAGTGTTCTTTTTAAAAAAAGGCTATCAAAGGAAGTACCAGTAAAATTGCCCAAACAATTGCAGCATCCCTTGTACTCAGAATTTTTAAAAGTGAACATCATACTTGGCACATAGATTATATACAGATTATCCACCTCCTTCCCTAAAAATAATTAATTTATATTCACATATTTAGTAGTTATTTTAAAATGTTTGGCACATTGGTTAAAATTGGATAAATAAAAATTATTTAGATGGGATAAATTATGTTTATTGATTCCCTATTAGGTAGAAGAAGGCAGTGGTGCAGTAGATAGAGTGCTGACCTGGAATAAGGAAGACTCATCTTAGTGAGTTCAAATCTGGCCTCAGATACTTAGTAGCTGGATTACCCTGGGCAAGTCATTTAACTGTTGGCCTCAGTTTCCTCATTTGCAAAATGAGCTGGAGAAGGAGATGACAAACTACTCCAGTACTTTTGCCAAGAAAACACCAAATGGGGGTCACAAAAAGTCAGGCATGACTGAAATTTGACTGAACAGCAACAAAATAGGTACAGGTCATTGTGCAAAAGTCTATGGGGGAGAAGGAAAAGGAGGAGGAGAAGCTAGTATTTATCGAGTTCTTAAAGTTTACAAAGAACTTTACAAATATTATCTTATTCAGTCCTCACAATGAGATAGGTGCTGTTAGTATCCCTATTTTACAGATGAGGACACTGAGACAGATCAGGCTTTGAAGTCAGGTCTTGATGTCAGGTCCCGTGTATTCACTGCGCCACCTAGCTGGTACAAAGAAGTATAACACATAGTCTGTACCCGTGAACAATTAATTTACAGACTAGCTCTTAATGTAGGATATTTAACACTTCCATATGTAGGCATATGCAGATCCATGATCTCACCAGTGTAGATATTCCCTCCGCTGGTATAGTATAGGGTAGTCTATCCATACCACCTCCTCTATGCCTTCCCATCTTTGTTTGGTTCTTGTCTCTATTCCCCCATAGATCCTTCACAGAGATCGACCGAAAGTGATGGAAACCTTACTGTCTCGTGCCAGTACAGCACTCATGCTGCCTACATCTTATCTCATTCTCTCAATACAGAACTTCCCCACCTCCTTTTCCTGTAACACATTTTCTCAGTGATATCCTTTATAACATTTCTTGCACACTGGCCATCACTGAAAATATCCTCTACCTTACACATGCATTATTACACATTATTATTTATACTCATTATCATTAATCGTTAGTGGGAGATCTCCCACTAAGTTCACCCACAAGTTGTATTTTTAGGAAAACTCAGATCACAAACACATTCATGAGCTCATTGGTTCATTAGTAACACAAGAAAGTATATAAATGGGGCCAAATGGGTAGAGACAACAAATACCTTAAGACATCAAAATAGAGAGTAATTTGCATAGCAATGATCAGGCAAGGTCTTGAAGAGTTGTTTGGTATAAAAAAAGGTGGACAACAGGGAACTCCATGTGAAAAAAAATTAAGTGATAGGTGTGAGGTGTATTACTTTAATTTGAATTTCTCTAATTAGTGATTTGGAACATTTTTTTTTCCTTTGAACTATAGATAGCCTGGTTAAAGGTCTGTATAAATGATGTAAGATCCCAGGGGAGCAGAGAGTTAGCAATTCTTCCCAACCCTTCTATCTTTACCTCCTCCCACTCATTCTCTACTTACATCTCCCACACGCTGCCCCCCCCCCCCCCAGATTATGAGAGGTCTCCATTCATGACTCTGTTTCTAATCATGTCCCTCCAAGTCCTCTTTGCTCACCAATTATTTACTCTTTCCATTTTGTCCTCTGCCATCTGAATGAGTTCTCCTCTACTGTCTGCAACTCTCAAAATACCTGGGATGACAAAATTTCTGGTTTTCACTCTTTAGATCTATTAATATGTCTAGTCAGGCCAGCCAAACCCAACCCAGCCCAACCTGCTCCCCACAAATCCCTTAACAACGTTCCATTTCTCTACAAAATCAACTGATTTTTAAGGTTTTTATAGTCCAAATTTGACTTTATAAGAATGTATATTTCATTTTTAACATTGTAGGTATGGAATTAACAATGTCATGCACTATTATTTCACCTAGTAATATTTTCATGGGACCAGTTAATGACTCTAAGAAAATTGCTCATATATTAAATGTTTATTTTTATGTCCTTTGCTTTTATGCCCTGAATTTGTGTTATATTAGAGGCTTTTTGGGAGTTGTTAGAATGTATCAAATTAGAAACATATGCAAAGAACTTTGTAAACCTCACAGAATTATATAAATTTCAACTATTATTATTATTTTTTATTATTTCTGTTTATCTTCTGTTATGTTATACTCAGCATATGTCTGTTTGTATAAAAGCACTAAAGGAATCCTTTTTTGGTGATGATGAAATGTGTTATCCAGGACATTTCATTTTCTACCATTAAAAAGTCTAATTTCTGAAATGGAAAGATTGAGGCTGCAGTTTAGGGATCAGTGTTCTAAATGATAGAGAAAAAAATTAATTGGCCACTGCCTAATAGCCTAGGAGAACAGAGTTGCACCTGTATTTGTTTTTTCTCATTTTATGAAAATACAGTTATCATTCCTATAATGCTAGTGCATAGAATGGAAAACATAACACAGTTGGGACCATGAGCCAATTTCTGCTAAATGAGATATTCATAAGTGAAATTAAATCACATGCTATTCCTAACTATTCCATTATAGCACTACTTGTAAACACTGTGATTGCTGTTTAACAGGCATGAGTGGTTATTCTAGTTGGTTTAGAGCAGAGAGAGAATAAGAGGGCAACTTCACTAATGGTGGAAACAATTTACCAGCCCTACTGACATCGGGCTATAATAATTTTAAGTCATTTTTGAATACTTAAATTGTTCTCATTATTATGAATATATTTTTGCCCTTTCGATCATATTTAGCATTAAGAAGAGACACAGGGGGGCGGCCAGGTAGCACAGCGAGTAAGAGTACCAGCTCCAGTGTCGGGATGACCTGGGGATCGAATCCCGGGCTCAGACACTTAGCACCCACCCAGAAACACCTGGCCGTGTAAGTTTGAGCAAGTTACTTAACCCCAATTGCTTAGGGGCAGCCAGGTGGCTCAGTGAGTAAGAACACCGGCTCCAGTGTCAGGATGACCTGGGGATCAAATCCGGGCTCAGATACTCAGCACCACACCCAGAAATAACTGGCCGTGTAACCTTGAGCAAGTTACTTAACCCTGACTGCTTTAAAAAGAAAAAAAGAAGAGACACAGGGATCATCTAGCCCAACACCTATCCCAAGCATGCATTCTCTCCATTGTAAGGGGCAGCTAGGTGGTGCAGTGGATAGAGTGTTGGGCCTGGAGTCAGAAAGAATATCTTCACAAGTTCAAATCCAGCCTCAGACACTTGCTAACTATGTGACCCTGGGCAAGTCACTTCACCCTATTTGCCTTAGTTTCCTCATCTGTAAAAATTAGCTAGAGAGTTAAAAGGCAAACTATTTCAGTATCTTTGCCAAGAAAGCCCCTGATGGGTTCACAAAGAGTCATATATGACTCAGAGAGCAGCAGATAAAGTTCAGACTTGGAGACAGGAAGGCCTTTGTTCTAAACCTGCCCCAGATACCTCCTAGCCATATGAATCTAGGCAAGTCATTAAGTTACTGTTGGACTCAGTTTCTTAACTAGAGACATGTTTCCTAAAATGGAAATAAAGGTAGCATCTACCTCACAGTGTTTCTGTGAGGAACAAATGAGATAACATATGTAAAGTACTTTGTAAACCTTACCTATATAAATTCTGTCCATTGTGTTATATCAGTCAACTAGAGTACCTTCGTGTGTCTCTATAATGTAATGTCAATTTACATGCTTCAAGGGGCATATTACTTTAAATCATCCATTCTGTAAGCATTTACTGAGTGTCTGTTATGTGCCAGGCATTATGCTAGGCAATGGGGAAACAAAAACGAGCTGGTCCCTGACTGGATCCATAGCATTAAAACAATTCACCATGGCACTTGTTGCTCCCATACATTACTGTATACCATGTAAAATTTCCACGAGCCACATGTGGCTGTGATAGTTTGGCCATCTAAAATTGAGATTATGGGGCTAATACTGTCAGGGCTGCATCTTCTCCATGTAGCTTTATGCTTTGGGATGAGTGGGGACGACAGTAGGCATTGTCTTCCTAAGACCATTATAAGGCACATGGACCCAGCTCTGAGTCCCTTGGATTGCAGCCGTCTTTGATTTTCTTTTTTTTTTTTTTTAAGCAATCGGGATTAAGTAACTTGCTCAAGGTTACACGGCCAGTTATTTCTGGGTGTGGTGCTAAGTGTCTGAGCCTGGGATTTGATCCCCAGGTCATCCCGACACTGGAGCTGGTGCTCTTACTCGCTGTAATACCTGGCCGTCCCGTCTTTGATTTTCATTAAAAAAATATGCTTGCCTCTTGATGAAACGTTTTTCAAACAGAGTGAAAAAATAAACTTCCTTAAAGAAACAGAGGCCTCCTCTCTCACTGAATGATAAAACACTTGGTTTCTGTGAAGTGCAAATTTGAGAATGTAGAGCTGAACCATGAAGAAACCAGGGCTATTCGAGTAAATCACTTCACACATGCAACAAGGCATCCATCCCCTCATACAAGGGCAGCTTAAATGGAAAATGTGATGAGATGCAAAGATAATGGATGTTTAGATCTTTACTGTGGAAAACAAACTCTTTGCAAGCAGCTGTCATTGAGAGGAATGAAATATTCTGGTCCCTGTGGAGAAGCAATTTTTCTGTTCTTACGGTTTCTCTAAGTACTGATAATGTGCAGGTTCTGGCCAAAAGACACCCCAAATACCGCTTAGTGCTTTGACAGTGAATTTGATCAGTTTGTTGGAGATGTGACTTTTCAGATGGATATATTTAAGTAATTTAGCCCTTGCAGACTGGAGAGACCATTACCCTGGTTCTTTGAGCTGTTGATTCAGAGACTTTCTCTAATCTGATAGTAAAGTATCATCAGAATGGTTTGTGAATATATAAACTTGGACCATTTGAATATCTCTTGGTATAAACCAAAAAGATTTTAATCTTCAGGGCTATTTGGTGGTCATTCCCACGTGGTATTTAGGAACAATAAATTCTTTTTAAAAATAATTATAATTAACTAATTTACTTTTAGTTTTTAGCATTCACTTCCATAAGATTTTGAATTTTGAACTTTCCCCCCCTACCTTTTCCTCCCCCCTCTCCAAGAGGGCATACAATCTTTATGGCTATAAATATTAAAGGAAATTTTTGCCTGCAGTTACTGAAAATTCTGTTAGAAGTTTATTGTATTGTTCTTCATTTATTTTGCTTTTATGGATCTTGTCTAAATCATCTCTACAGAAGCTCTTATTAAACGAGCACACTGTGGTAGGAGGAGAGAGATATATAAAAATGACTAGAACAGGTACCCACCTTCAAGGAACCTTGACTTTAGTTGGGGAGATAATTGGTGCCAAGCTAATGAAATGCAAACAGAGAATATGATTAGTGTGCAAAATATAAGATGCTATAAGAGTTGAGAGAGGTCACAAAGAAAATAACTGGCATAAGTTTAAGGGTTTTTTCTTTGCATTTAAGATAAAGTATTATCTTTTGAACATTTTATTTTATTGAGTTCCCTGCTGTATATGGGATTTTTTTATTTGATTTTTTTTTACTAATTATATACTTGTAATAGTAATGGCATTTAAATATTCCCCTGTATTGGCTTGGTTTTTAGTTTGATTGTGTTAAAACCCAGAGCTTGTTAATCCCACTTGTGGGATGGACTTGTTGAAGTGAAAAAAGAGGGCTGAACTGGGAGGAGCTGATGATGTAAATTTAGAGAGACACAAGAAAAGAGAGAGGCAGAAGAACTTTTTGGAAGCAGCATCTTGGAAGCTGAGAGAGAGACGGAGAGGATTGCTGAGGCCACTTTGAATTGCCCAGGACTTTTGAGAGCTGCCACCCAGAGATGCCAAGGACTGAGGAGACATGGCTGTTTTTCTGGTACTTTGTCTGTCTGATTTGATGTTGCTTTGCCAGATTTGTCCACTGGTGAAAGACAGTCCTGTTGTTGCAGAAGACTTGGAACCTTGCTGTTGGTTCAGAAGCCCTGAAGAAGGATTTTCTTGTTGTATGTTTACAGAAATCCTGGAAGACGGTTTTGCTAATGTTTTCAGGGGTCCTAGGACTGTTCTGCAGACAGGGAATGAATTAATGAAGAGACTAACAATGTATCTTGTGGCCTTGCTAAGCTTTGTCTCCCCAGGAACAAAAATTGCTGAGAACTTGCCTTGGGTCAAGATGAAGAAAAGACCTCCACTTGGGTATTAAGTGCTGTGCTTAAGCTTGTTGTAACTCTGGGTAGATTCAATTGTGATTCAAGGGTGGGGAACTTTTGACCTTTTTGTGTTCTGTGATTGAACAAATGAATGTACTTTACTTATGATTGGAAACTAATCTCCATTTGAGAAGAGGGGCTTTGTGATGGACTAAATGAAGGTACAGCTTAGGGGTGAAGTAGTATTTAGAAGAGGGACTTTGTGATTGATTAAATGAATGTAATGTTCTGGGGTGGGGTAGTACTTGATTAAATCAGGTAGTACTTGGAGATTATTGAATCACACTTAGTAAATGCTGTATTTTGAATGATGTCATATTTTGATCTTCTCTGTTCTTAATTTTTCACTGAATAAAATGGAGAGCACCTATGCTGGTATTTTTGAACCTTGGGAAGTTGCCTTTGCTTGGCATTATATTACAATACTCTAGTAAAAAAATAGTGCTAGACTACAGGTCTAGAACTGGTTTTCCAGTCTTGTTTGTATGACCTTGGACACCTTCCTTATCTTCTCTAGGTCTCAGTTCCAAATCTAGAAGAGGAGAGAGGTGGAACAGAATCTCTAAGTTTCTTTCCCTGTGATTCTCTAATTGTCCCCCTCCAGAATATTATAAGGGATTATAAATTTTGTGTCTAGATGCTTCTTTGTTATCTGGCTTTTTGGAGTCATAATACAAAATCAGTTTGTTACTTCCCTGAATATTCTGTAGTTTTGGAGGGATGAAGCATTGTATTCTTGGTTGGTTCAGTGACACATACAGGATAGGTGCTGCCCCACCCTGCTGGTCCCCTGATTGAGAAAGGATGCCTTGGTGTCAGCTGTGCCTGTCATTAGCATACATACTTCTGAGCTCTGTAATAATGGAGGGCTGGAGGCATTGTTGTTTCTTTAGAAGTATTTGATTACATGGGATAAAGTCTTTAAGACCTTCATGCATGACAGTAACTTTTATGTCATTAAGTTCTGGGTAATGAAACCTTCAATACCAGACTCTGGCATATTGTATGGTAATGGTGACACCACTGACATTCCCCATTTCTTAGATTGTCAAGACTCATCAATATTGATGTACCCCCAGATTTTACAATTGTCCCTGCTTCATTTAAGTATCTAACTCCACAGAGAACCCAAAGCAAGTCAAAGAATGATGTTCCTGTTTTCCAACTTCTTCTGGAAGTTGAGGTGACCAAGGTGGCAGTGTGTGACATCCTAGAGAGTGTTTCTCCAAAAGTGGCACTGTGAGAAACCTCCTTGCTTACAGAATCATAAGATTTAGTCTGAAGGACTCTTCACATCATCCAAAGATTTGTGATTTCATTGATAGTTTTCCTTCAGTGACTCAGCTCTGTTATCTTGCACACACTGGTGGATGTACCTCATGAATTTCCATGATTAAAAAAAAAATGATACAGTTATGAACCTCCTTGAACTTAACTAGGCTGGCATAGAGATAGAGAGTCAGTCCTGGGCATCTACACAAAGTCTTTCTAGCTTGGTAAACTACTCAGAGCTTATCCTTCTCAGGCAGAAACCTTGAGGGTCCAGTTGTAGAATCACTTTGACTTAGTAATAAGGCATCAGAGCAAGATTTTAGTGGAGAGTAGAACCTTTCATTTGAAACAGAGCTTTGGTAGAGCCCTTTAAGAAAAATAAATGAGTAAATGAATGAATAAATAGATCGGTGAATGAATGAATGAACAAATGAATGAATGATTTTTAAATACCTATTATAAATAGTACTAAATAACACAACAATAACAGAGTGTAGATAGGTCACTAGATTTGCAGTCAATAAGACCTAAATTCAAAGCTTGCCCCAGATACTAGTTGTGTGAGTTTTGGAACCTTAACCTCTCTGTGCTTTAATTTCTTCATCTATAAAATGGAGATAAATAGGGCCAACCTCATAGAGCTGTTGGAAGAACCAGTCAGACAACAAAGGATTTATTAAGTACCTGCTATAAACTAGACACTGTTCCCAGTGCTAGGCATACAAAGAAAGAGAAAATTACCTTCCCTCAAGGTAGACTACTCACTGTCTAATGGTGGAGATAACATAAAAACATTTATGTTCAAGTGAGATATATACAAAGGAAATTGGAGTCAATCGCAGAAGGAAGGTACAGTAATGTTAATGGAATTTAAGATCTTCCTGGCTCATTAATAGACCTCACATGGAGCCCATTAAGGGCAGCTTGCTTAGGGGAGGCTTGCTTGTAGGAAGGCTTTCACATCTTTTGCTTATTTCTAATTAGGCACTGAGTCAAGGAGGGTTGTGATACCTTCTGGCTCTGAGAAGTGTATATATACTCTGAGTTGGTATTTTGCTTTGGGGGCTCACTTAGGAGAAAGATCTTGTGATTCCCTGGTCAAGGTTCTGAGTGGCCTTGAGAGCTCCCCGACTTGCTCAGATGTAAAGTTTGTCTTGATCCAGGGATGTATGGAAAGTGTGTAATTGATTCAGGCAGTCAGAGTCTTGTCTGTTGGTCTTTATTTTTCTGCTTTATTTTCTCTGAAGTTCAGGGTGCTTTTTCCCTGAACTAGTGAATGTAATTAAAAAGATTGCTGACCCCTTGAACAGTTGTCTTTCCTAGTAAAGCAGATCTAAGAACCTGTGCTAGCAGCCATCCTGGGTAGGCCAGTGTGGTTGCTGTTACAGTACTAAAATTAAGGAGGACTAGCAGAGTCTTCTTATAGAAAGTAAGACATGAGCTGACACTGGAAGGAAGGCAACAAGGAAGATGGACAACGACGATGCAGTATCTTGTATGAGGAACAACAAAGAGGCCTGTGTTGTTGAATCACAGAGAACATGGGTAGTGGTGATGGTGTAGGAAGATAGGGTAAGGTGTAAAAAGACTGGAAAGGTAGGGAGTGGCTAGATTATAAATGACTTTAAAAGCCAAGCAGAGGATTTTCTGTTTGATCTTGTGTAATAGCAAGCATGCTAGCACACCCAAAATGGCCTACTAACTCAGGTTCTTTGATTTGCTTTGTAAAGGAAAGACAACTTTAAAGGGGTTAATAGTCCTACTTTAATTACAGAGAAAGGAGTGAATATAGAAAATTTAAGTAGAGAAATTAGCACAAAGACCAACAGACAGGGCTCCAGCTTTCTCAGCACAGCAATATTGCTATACACTTTACATAAATCATTGGATTAAGGGAGCACAGACATCTAAGCAGTCAGGGAACTCTGAACATATGGTTTCTCAGAGTCTCAACCAGGAAGTCAAAAGATCCTTCTCATGAGCAAACTGTTAAAGTAAAACACTAACCTCCCAGAATCTATAACAAAGACTGGAACTCTGATTGATTCAGAGCCAGTAGGCATGAAACCTACATGAGTCAGCACAGCTGTGAATTATCAGGGTTCAAAGATCAATCTTTCAGATGTTTACAATTTATCCTGAGCCTGGTAAACTGAACTCCAAAAAGAAAACAAAAATCCCACCTTGCTTATGCTCACATCTTAGAGAGAACAGGTAGTTACTGGAATTGATTGAATGGGGTGGAGGTGACATTGTCAGGTCAGTTTGACAGCTGAGTGGAAGATAGACTGGAATGGGGAGAAATTTAAGTCAGGGACATGTAGCAAAAAGCACCCTAGCATACCCAGGATGGCTGTTAGCACAGGTTCTTAGATCTGCTTTTCTAAAGGAAAGCAACTCAAAATGGGTTAACAATCTTACTTTAATCAAACATGTATCATTTACCTAGTTCAGGGGAAAAAGTCAACTGAACTGGGGCAGCCAGGTAGCACAGCAAGTAAGAGCACCGGCTCCAGTGTTGAGAAGACCTGGAGATCGAATCCTGGGCTCAGACACTTAGCACCCACCCAGAAACACATGGCTGTGTAACCTTGAGCAAGTTACTTAATCCCAATTGCTTAGGGGCGGCCAGGTGGCTCAGCGAGTAAGAGCACCGGCTCCAGTGTCAGGATGACCTGGATCAAATCCAGGCTCAGATACTGCACCACACCCAGAAATAACTGGCCGTGTAACCTTGAGCAAGTTACTTAACCCCAATTGCTTTAAAAATAAAAGTCAACTGAACTTCAGAGAATACAAACAAAAGTTATAAGCAGAAGTTATAAGCAGACAGAGAAACAGATCAGCAGACAGGGCTTCCAGCTGTCTGACCATTACATCAATACCTAGTTAGTTACCAGAGAAGGAAGCACCAACACCTGGGTTTTCAAAGCTGGGAGGGCTCAATGGCTGCCCAGAGTCTCATCTAGCCAAGTCACACAACTCTTCCCAAAGTGAGCCCCAAAGCAAAACCTCACTGCCCAATCACAAAGTAACAAGGTGTGGGCGTTCCTGAAAAACAAGCCTCCTGCCACAGGCTTCAAGTGACCACATTCAGCCTATTAGGGGGCAGAGTATATTTTCAAATCAGGGAAGGTTCTCAGATTCACTTAAGCCTATCAAGGGGCCAAGGGGCAGGGAAGATCTTCAGATTCCCATCACAGGACACCAACCAGGAGACTATTGCAATAGTCCAGGCATGAGGTTATGGTGGGCGTGACAGTGTCAGAGTAGAAAACAGGAACATATACTAGAGATATTATGAAGGTCAAAACTACAGAATTTGGGGAAAAAAAATTGAATTTGGGAGGGTAAGAAAGAGTGAAAAGTCAAGGATGACATCTGGGTTGCAAGCCTGGGTCCCAGAGAGGATGATGGAACCCTCAAGTATAATAAGAGAAGGTTTTGGAGGGAAAAGAAGAAGAATTCAGTTTTGGACATGTTGAGTTTAAAATGTCTTCAGGGCATGCAGTTTCACATATCCAATAAGATGTTGGAGATGTGAGACTGGAGGTCAGGAGAGAGGTTAGAGCTGGTAAATAGATCTGAGAATCATCTACATAGAACGATGATAGTTGAATCTGTGGAAGCTGATGAGATTGCTTAATGAAGCAATATAAAAAGAAGGGAAGCCCAGGTTAGATCCCAGTGATTACCAAATGTGACCTGGATGCAGAGCTACCAAAGGAGACTGAGAAGGAAGTAAACAGGTAAGAGTAAAACCAGGAGAGAACAGTATCATAAAAACCTAGTTAGAAGAGAGAGAAACTAAGGGAGAAGAGCAGTTAGGGCTACTCTTCTTCCAAGAGCACAGACAGTGAGAGTAGATATGGGAGATACAAAGCTCTGAGAAAGTGACTTTAAACCCCAGCATTATGGCTCCAGCTGTTGGTTCCAATTTTTCCCTTTAAAGTGAGAAGCTACAAGTAGCCTCCAAGGAGTCATTCATCATGTCTTCTCTAACTGTAGCTTCTCATTTTTACTTTGCCTCTAGAAAAATCTAAGGTTTTGTTGTCAGAAGTTTTAGGCCAGAGCAGGAATTTGAGGATGAGATCCAGTGTTGTACTTTTGCTAATGTAGCCCCAAACATCTTCCAGTCCTGCTGGGCTCAGATGATGATGGTGATAATGGTGGTGGTGGTGATGATGGTGGTAGTGGTAGTAGTGATGATTATGGTGATGTGGTGATGGCGGTGATGATGATGGTTTTGTTGTTGATGATGTTGCTGTTTATGATGGTGGTGTTGATGATGGTGTTGATGGTGGATTTGATGGTGGTGTTGTTGGTGTTGATGATGGTGTTGGTGATATTGATGATTGTGTTGGTGGTATTGATGATGGTGGGGTTAATGATGATGGTGTTAATTATGGTTGTGTTGATGTTGATGATGATGGTATTGGTGGTGGTGTTGATGGTGTTGCTGTTGCTGATAGTGGTGTTGATGATGGTGGTGCTGTTGATGGTGTTGCTGTTGCTGATGGTGGTGTTGATGATGGCGGTGGTGTTGATAATGGTGATCTTGTTGTTGTTGATGATGATGATAGCTAGAATTTAGCTAGCATCTGTTTAGTTTAAGGTTTGCAAAGAATTTTATAATTATTATCTTATTTTATACTCAAAACAATCCTGGTAGTTAGTTGCTGTTATTATCTCTATTTTATAGTCAAGGAAACTAAGGCAGATAGAGATTCTAAGTGACTTTTCCAGGGCCACATGACTAGTAAATGTCTGAGGATGGATTTGAACTCGGGTTTTCCTGCCTCTGATTTCTACCCTCTATCTATTGGGATACCCCAAAGTTCCAAACAGTTATTGAAATCTAGAGGAAATATGTTCCCTGGTTCTAGTTACATTGGCACTTGTGACCACAGTTACAGCTCTAGATGTAGCAGCTCTGGGCAAGCAGAGAATTTCACCAATGATAAATGAAGACAGAAAATGACAGAACCAATACATGTGATACAGAAGGAAAAGACAACTGGGCCATAGTCCGTTGTTCATGCTAGATTTTTGGAAAACATATTTCAAAGTGTTCAGGGAAAGGTTAGGTAGGATCCAGTGTCCTGAAACTCTAAATGGGAGATCAGTCCAGGAAGGATTTTATTTTAAAGGATAAGTTGAGGAGTATCCAGAAGAGGGCCCCCAGGAAGGTGTGAAGAAAGGCCTTGAGTTTATGGCATATGGGAATGGTCAAAGGAATGGAAGATGTTAAGCCAAGAGATGAGAAGACTTGGGACATGGGGGGTGGGGAAGGGGAACATAATAGCTATCTTCAAGTATTTGACTATCCCGTATTTAGAAGAGGGATTGGTTTTATTCTTCTTAGAGTAAGAGGATAGAAGTGGTAACAAATGTAGAATTGCAAAGAGGCAAATTTAGGCTTGATGTCAGGAATAAAAAATCCTAACATTTTGAAGTGTCCCAAAGTGGAATGGACTGCTTCAGGAATTGATGGATTTTTTCTTCCTTGAAGTCTTCAAAGCCTCAATGGCTATTCATTGGGGGCAGCATACAGGAGATTCTCATTCAAGTATAGGTTGGAATTTTTTGTTTTGAGCTCTACCATCTTGTGGTTTTCTAAAGCTGATAACTCCTAAGTGTGTATGTCCATCATTATAGCTTTTGTCTTTGTGAAAATCCAGCATTTTTTGTAACACAGCTTCAAAATATTAATTACACCAGAATGGTGTGCCTGTAATAATTATTCTGATTTAGCACCATCTATTTCCTCCAACTTTTGAAATGCAGCTCTTAAAAAAATGGCAACAGCAAGACAAAGATTGGCTCACCCATCAAAAGTATATACATATGTATTTGTGTATAACATATTATATATATATATTATATATATACACATATATACTCATTGTCCTTGTGTTCCCCCTTTTGTGGTTCATTACTCTTGCCTCGTGCTAATTCAAGCAGTGTTTGCAAGCAAGTCAAGATCCATTCTAATGCAAAGAAAAAGTTTGGCAGGAAAGTGGTGGCACTCAATCCCCAGCCACAAGCACATTGTCAAAATGAGATGGAAATGATGACATGCTATTCTTTTCCTAGGTTCTAGTTATCAGGACCTGCATGGTTGAAAATTGACACACCAAGCATCCACAGCTGTCAGCTGTCAACATTCATTTACCCCATTTCCTTTGATTAAAAAATGAAAAATGTCAAGGTATCCTGGGCGCTGTCAGCCTTGAGGCAAGCCTCTGAAGCTAGTGCCATTAGAAGGGCCTTCTGCCACCTTAAGATTGTTAGTGAATTGCAATCAATGCTGAACCTTTTCAAGATGGTTTCTTTGAAGCAAATGCTAACTGAGCTGGGCTCACAGGGTGGAGGCAGCATTTAAGGAAGATCCTATTTATTCCAGCCATGATATGACTTCAGAGATCCTGTGGGATTTCCAATTTATCTGTCTGAGCTTCACCTTGCTTCATAGGAAAAGTTGGTCTGAGTCTTTAGAAACCATCTATTTGAACTCTTTTTGTGGTAGTTTAAAAAAACTTGGAATGAATAGAATGTCTACCTTTTGGGGAATGGCTAAATAAATTGTGATATATGAATGTAGTGGAATATTATGATGCTATAAGAAATGATGAAATTGATGATTTCAGAGGAATCTGGGAAGATCTTTATGAACCGAAGAAGAGTGAAGTGAACAGAACCAGGAAAACAGTTTTTAGAATTATGACAACTTTATTGGCAACTAGGTGGCACAGTTGATAGAGTGTTAGACTTGGAGTCAGGAAGACTCATCTTCCTGAGTTCAAATAGGGCTTCAGACACTTAATTAGCTGTGTGACCCTGGGCAAGTCACATAACTCTGCATCAGTTTCCTCATCTTTAAAATGAGTGGGAGAAGGAAACAGCGAATCTTTCCAGTATCTTTGCCAAGAAAACCTCAAATGGGGTCACAAAGAGTTGGATGTGACCAAAAATAACTGAACAACAAAAGAATGACCCCAGAAAAGCATAGTAATACATTTATACAGGTAAAAATAGTTGAATTTTGAAAGTCTATAACTGATACGGTATTTATTCAATAGTAATTCTTCTCTACCCTTATATAAGAGGTCTTTAGCCAATCTGTTGATGTATTCATTTTATTTACTATTGTGAGCTGCAGTAACCTTCAGAATGACCTAATTGTTTTGAGGCTCTATGTATGTTCTGCAGGATCAGTGGAAAGGCATTTGAAGATTACATCAATATCCATTTGATACATGCAGTAGAAAACATGACTGCCATGTTGTCTGCTTATAGGGAATATGTGGTACAAAAGTAGATGAGAAATTCTGTTGTCCTTTCTGGCCTCTGAGGTCACTTCCAGGTCTGAGTCCATGATATAATTGAAGGACCTGTGCATAATAATTGAAGCAAAAGTTAAAGTATTAAGGTGATAAGAAGAATTAAAACAACCTAATAAACAGTTCCACATCAATCAAAAACTTTACTTTAGAGACTTGAGGGCTAAAGAAATCTGAGAGAAGATAGGAGTCCTGAAGAAGGAGGATGTGGGAACTTTCTAGTCATCCAAATGGTCTCAGGAAGTTATCTAACACAATAAAGATGCAAGTTAGATCAAATTAGGAACAGAAAGCTTGAATATCATTGGTGTAATGAATGACAAAACAGTTTCTTCAAGGAGGATGATTTAAATTCTAGTCTTTCTGCAAAACTGCAAGATAAGATCAATAATTATTGGATGAAATGCTTCACAATGGCAGGAATTACTAGCAAGGCACTTAAACCCTTTCCTCTAAGACCTGAGACTGAATCTATCTATCATAACATAAAGAATCATATCTCAAATGGTTTCAAAGGATGAAACCATTGACTTCTTTAAATATAGTCCAATTATATGTTTATATACTTTATACAGAGCATTCATAGCTCATACCACTTAGAAAAAAAGTTCAGTAAATACCAGAAAACAATATGTTGCCAGAAAAGCAAAATGAGTATACCAAAAAGCCCCAAGCCTAGGAATGGCAACTTATTATCAGTTTTGATAATTATTGAACAAACTGTTCCCAAATATCTTAATATGTGTGCTTCCTTTGTTGGAAGCCTTTGATTCAGTTCTGTACTCATGGCTTATTCATGATAAAACAAACCTAAGTATAATGAGAACAGTAGAATCTATTATCTCCACATGGAAAACTGTTTTCTATTAAATAATGCCACCAGAACAGTAACACTTAAGAAAATTTATGTAAAAGTGATAGAGAATCAGGGAAAGAATTAAATGAAATGGCACAAAATGAGGTAATTAGTACCAGGAAAATCATATATATGACATAAATGGAAAGACCAGTAACTACAGAACAATCAAATATTAATATTACCAAATTATAAGGAACAAATAGAGCCTCAAGTAAGACACATGAGAAGACATCTACCCCTGCTCTTTTGCAGAGGTCTAGGTTTATGGGTGTGAAGCTTTGTATAGAACATCAGGATTTTTCAATATGTTGATTGGGTTTGCTGAATTTTTTCTCTTCATTGTTTTCTTTCCTTTTAAAAGAAGTTACTTGTTAAAAGGGCTCTCTGGGGAGGGGCAAGAAGTGGGACATTTGGGGAAATATAGGCAATGTAAAAAATATTTTAAAATAATAAAAAAATCAAAACTCTAGGAGAAGAACATTATTCTAAAGCAGCTGTAGACAGATAGAAAGATGAATACTTCCATTCAAGAAAGGTGGAAGAGGGGTGGCTAGGTGGTGCGGTGAATAGATCCCCAGCCCTGGAGTCAGGAGGATCTGAGTTTAAATCTGGCCTCAGACACTCAACACAAAAAACTAGCCATGTGACCTTGGACAAGTCACTTAACCCCAATTGCCCTACCTTCCCCTCTCCAAAATGCAAAAGAAAGAAAGAAAGGTAGAAGAGAATTGATAGACATTCTTAAAGTACGTGACAAAATGGATTGAAAATGTACAGTAATAAAGCTTTCCAAATAAAGAGATCTGGCCAAGGAGATCAAAGCCATATGAGAAGAGGACGAGAGGACTCTCACTTCTATTGTTCTGTCTGCTACTGGAGTGGTACCAAGGTTGCTTTTCATTGTACTCATAGAGCATAGTTTATCTAACATTTTTATTTAGCCACCAAAAGCAGTAATTTTATCTACCATAGAACATGGAACATGTAGGAGTCATAACCAGATGGTGACTTGTCTTAGGACCACTTCTATCTGAACTCCATCAAGAAAGATGGGAAGAATGAAACAACAAAAACGATAACAGCATTTCCATAGCACTACAGGTTTCCCAAGTACTTCACTCATGTAATTTCATGTGATCTTCAAAAAGAAATCAAGTGACTTTCCCAGCTGAGGCAGGATTCAAACTCAAGTCTTCCTGATTCCAAATCCACTCTGCCTCTGTGCTGCAGGTGGGAAGACTGAGGCTCAGAGGGGCTTTGACTTGCAGTAAATGTATTAGGTGCTTCCCATGTGCTGTACATTTTGCTAGGTGCTGGGAAGAAAGAAATAGGGGACATGGTCCCTGTCCTCCAGGAATTTATCTTTGTGTTGCTGAGACAAAAATAAACAGAATAGAAAAGTAGGGAACAGTGCAAGACAGCATGGTATTGAATGGTAATCAGAGGGCTGGGCACACAACAGAGAGCTAATAACTGCTGAGTTGAACTGGGATGCTGAGTTTAGACTTCTGAGGTTGTCCAAGTTCTGCAGAAAGACTGGTACAATTTAAATTACCTGCAAAGAAGAAGAGGAGAATTTTCAATGAGAACAGAGTACTGATGCTCGAAGGACCATTTACTATACAACCTTTACCCTACTGCTCAATAGCCATCTCCACATTTCTTTATCACAGTGCATATAAAACTTGTCTCAGAACATTCACACTACCATACTCTAGTCTTTAATTTTAAAAAAAAATCTTTTTATTTCTTCTGTATTTGAAGTTGTGTTTCTTCCTTGTTCCACACTCCCACCCCAAACAATCTGATGCTCTGGAGGGTCATCAAATTTATTTCACTCATCTTAAAAAAAAATCCATATCCTGACGGTCAACCGTGAAAAACTTAGCTACTCTGATCAAGACAATGATCAAGGGACCCTGCAGAGAGAATTGATGATCTCTGAATGCAGTTTGAAGCATATTTTTAAAACTTTACTTTTCTTGTTTTTTTGGTCATTTTTTCTTTTGCAACATGACTAATGGAAATATGTTTCGTATGATTTTACATGTGTTGTTATTGTTGAGTCGTTTCGGTCCCGTCTGACTCTTTGTGACTCCATATGCGGTTTTCTTGGCAAAAATACTGGAGTTTTTTTGCCATTTCCACAGATGTGGAAACTGAGGCAGAGTTAAGTGACTTGCTCAAGGTCACAGTGTCTGAGACCAGATTTGAATTCAGGAAGATGAGTCTTGCTGACTTCTGGGTCTGGCACTCTAACCACCTCACCTAGCTGCCCCACATATGTATAATTGATGTCGAATTGCTTGTCTTCTCAAGGAGGAGGGAGGAGTGGGTAAGATAAAGAGAATTTGAAACTCACATTTTAAAAAAAAATCAATTAAATTTTTTTACACATAATTGGGAAATATTTAGCAGAATAAAATATATTGAAATACACAGAAAAAAGGAGGTATTGTCATATGTTTAATGGTAGCTTTTGCAAAATCCCTATTTCTCAATCTGTTTGTTTTTGTCAGAGCAGATAGGAGTTGAAGCAGAGGTTGGAGGAGGATTGGTGAGGTGGTGGGGGAAACAGATACCCTGAATTCAGCATTTATTAAGTGCTTACAGTATGAATGGTTCTGCATTCAGTGTATTCCCTTTGTAGCTAGTGAATATAGAAACAAAGATGTTAGGAGAAATAGGACATAGGCCTTGATAAATATAATAGAAGGTAGAGTGTGATGGTGATAAAGTTAAACGTTCAGACAAAATGCTCCTAGAAAATTTGAGGAAGGAGTAAAACCTTTCACATTTGCAGAATGAGGTGATGCTTCAACAGATGGTACCTCACTGAACTTTGAAGAGGAAGAATATGAAAAGCAGCAATGGGTAGGCAGGGAGTGTTTTCCAGGTATGAGGGACAGCCTGTGCAAATACATGGAGATGGGAGATAGGTTTTGATTTCAGAAATTGTTAATAGTGATTAAGACACATGGCTTATCAGATAGCTTTCTATTGTGATATGACACTTCCATCTATGTAGCCTACAAGGAGAAAGTAGAGATGAAAAGACAGAATCCCAATCTAAAGATCCCCTCTTTATAACCCATATTGACTATTTAGAAGGGTATTTGGCAGATTTATTGAGGTGAGGAATCAATCAAAAGTTATTAAATCTGGCCAGTACCTAATTGTACACTGAAGACTGGAATAAGACCCTTATCTAAGAGAAAAAACCAACCAAAAACATTTTTGTAAAGACTTTGTAAAACTCAATTTATAGCAGGTTGTTTCTTTCCCTCATTTCTTTCCAACCATTATTAGTGTGAAGGTTTTTTTTTAATCTTATGCTTCAGTCTTCTGTTAAGCTCTCTGAATATTCCCCTTTCTTTACTTGAAATATTGTGTACAATATGACATTCAACATTCCCTCTCTATTTTTGGTTGTTGTTTAATTGTTCAGTCATGTATAATCGCAAAGACACTGGAGTGGTTTGCCATTTCCTTCTCCATTATTCTCATTTAGCTCCTTTAATTATTATGTCTTTATCTTCCTGATGCTTGTATTTACAAATCACAATATATGACTCACTGTTTGTATCATATGCTGATGTATTTTTATTCTTTTCCTGGTTATTTGTAAATAGGATAATTCATTTTTTTAGAATCCTCTAACCTAGAAGAAACATTACATTGAATTTATGAACTGATGTGTACCCCCTCATTTTACAGGTGAGTAAACTGAAGCAAAGAGAGATTGAGTGGTTTGCCCAAGGTAACAAATAAGTGGAATAGTTGGGATTTGAAATCAAGTTTCTTCTTGTAAATCCTTCTCTCTTTCCACTCTACAATGTTGTGTGCAGTCTTTTTTGTTATTTCACATGTAAATCTTGTCTCTCCAACTAGTGTGCAAGTTAAAGAACAGGATTGGGTATCTTATGGGGCAGCTGGTTGGTATAGTGGATAGAACTCCATGCCTGGAGTCAGGAAGACTCATCTTCCTGAGTTCAAGTCTAGCCTCAGATACTTACTAGCTGTGTGACCCTGGGCAAATCACTTAACCCCTCTTTGCCTCAGTTTCCTCATCTGTAAAATCAACTGGAGAAGGAAATGGCAAACCACTCTAGTATCTTTGAAAACCTCAAACAGGGTTAGAAAGTTTTAGATACAACTAAAATGACTAAACAACAGAATGTATCTTATGCTTTTTTGTTTGTTTTTTTTTTTTGCTTTTTGGAGGGGGGGAGGTAGGGAAATTGGGTTTAAGTGACTTGCCCAAGGTCACATGGCTAGTTTTTGTGTTGTGTCTGAGGCCAGATTTGAACTCAGATCCTCCTGACTCCAGCACTGGTGCTCTATTCACTGCGCCACCTAGCCGCCCCTGCTTTTTTTTTTTTTAATTCCTCTAAACTCCTAACACAATTCTGGATACCTAGAAGGTTTGTAGCAAATAATTTGTGATTTAACTAAAAAAACTTTTCAAGGAAACTGAGTTGCTTGCTTCCAAACAGATAATCTTTTTGTTTTTCTACCTTAGCTGCTATTTTTATCACTGTATGAGTAATTAAAATATTTCATTATCAGTGTTTTAGTTTTATTTAAAATCTCCCTTATTTCCAACATAGAGCCAATGAAATAGAAAACATTGATTCACACACACATAAATATAAATGTGGAATAATAAAACTTATACTGTGTATTGAATAGGTTTATAATAAGTATTAATTGTAACTTTAAAAAGTATTTTGATAAAGTACTATTTAACATGAGCTATTATTATCTTTATGCCTGAATTTGTCCTGAAGGTCTTTCAAAACTTCCTGGAATTATGAGACCAGGACTGTTCTATGCCTGTATTTTATTTGTCATCATATTTAGAAACATGTTTTACCTGTGTGTTGCCAGTAGGAAGGCTTGTCTGTGGTTATTGTAATCACCTCTGTTTGGGAAGGAATTTAGGGGCACAGCTGATTCCTTCTCCCCTGCCAGCAACTCTCATGACCTTTCCTTTAAGTGATTAATAGAGTGTTAGAGCAGGCTAAACCTCACTTAATAAACACATGACTGTAGAGAGAAGCAAAGAAGGAATGGAAAGGATCCTAGGTTTAGAGTTGGAAGTAAGCCTAATGGTTATCTACTCCAACTCTCTCATTTTGTGTGCGAGGGGTCAGAGACCCAGAGAGGTTAAATGATTTTTCCATGGGCAGATAGCTTAATGAGTGCTAGGTAGCCCCAATAAAACCCAGGAATCCAGGCTTAATGAATCTCCATTGCACTGCCTGTTACAATGAAAATTTGTTAAAAATAATTCCTACAAGTTGAGCAAATATTCCTTAACATTAAGGATACAAGCACACAAGGAAATTTGTTAGCAGTGGTGCCGTCTTTAAAACCTTATGCCCACATTCTTTACCAAATGCCTTAGCAACAGAAACAGACATTCTTACAAAGAGGATCATATTCAGTTATTAATTAATATGTGTCCTTGGCTCATTTGGGCATATCTTTCCACCCATCCTCAGAGACAGAGAGAGACACACAGAGTGATACAGAGACAAAGAAGATAAAAAGAGAAGAGATGGGGGAGAGAGAGGGAGAAAGGGAAGGGGAAAGAAGTGAGAGAGAGAAGGAAGAAAAAAGGAAGAGAAAGGGGAAAAGGATAGAGAGGAGAGAAAGAAGGGGGAATAGAAGTGAAGGAGAAGGGGGAGAGAGGGAAGTAAGAAGGAAGAGAAAGAGACAGAGACAGAAACAGAAAAATGTTAAGTATGTGCTCTTCTGCTTTCTAGAGAAAAGGAGCAGAGTAGTATAAAGAGAATCAAGAAAGAAGGAGGGGGAGAGAATGGGTGGAGGAGAGAGGAGTGCATGCACAAATCCTGTATATCCTTTAATCCCTCCTCTTGCTGCTTCAGCTCTAATTAGGTTGTATGTAATTTTCGGCTTTCTTGTTTGTATTTCTATAGCCTGTTCATAGATCCCCCCAAGCGCTGGAGATCTAATCACATCTTTTGCTTTTTGAACTCTCTGGCAGGTCTTGGGATCATTAGGATCACTGACCTTTCTAAGGAAACCAGTTTTGACTCTAAAACATCTAACCTTCTTAACAACAGAAGAGTACCTCTTCAATCTAGCCCCATGCCCCATTAATTCCATATTATTGCCGAGATCAAATTTACAAGCCCTCTCTTTGGCATTTAAGCCTTTCACAATATGACCTATGCCTACCTCTTCTTATATTGTATTGCCTTCTGTTCACTCGGTCATCCAACTACACTGGTCTCCTTGTTGTTCCTTGAGCAAGACACTCCATCTCCAGACTCCAGGCATCTTCACTGCCTGTCCCCCATGCCTGGAATATTCTCCCCAAACTCTGCCTCCTGACTTCTCTGGCTAAAGTTTCAGCTAACCCTTCCTCTCCCCCCCCCCCCCCCCCCCACCCCACAAACGGTATGCAAAGGTCAAAATATGAAAGGCTTAAAAGCCAAAGAGAGGGCTTGGAAATTTGATTTACTTCTTTTCCTCCTCTCCCTTCTCTGCTCT
>NW_027187419.1:63353239-63430875 GCF_028583685.1 Petaurus breviceps papuanus
TTTTCAAGAAGCCTTCGCCTTAGTGCTAGTGCCTTCACTCTGAAATGATTTCCTCCTTATCTATCTTGTCTGTACATAGCTGCTTCCTTGTTTCTCCTTTAGATTATGACCTCCTTGAGGACAGAGACTGACTTTCTTTGTATCCCCTTCCTGGTACACAGTAGGCACCTAATAAATGCTTGTTGACTTGTTCTTATTGAGTTGGCTTCCTTGGCTCCCTTCCAGAATCAGCTCCAATATCACTTTCTTCAGGAAGCTTTTCCGGAACCTCCCAACTGCTGGTGCCTTCCCCTCTGAGATAAGTGTCCCCTTATATGTAGATAAGTACTTACATGTTGACTCTTCCTCAGTAGAATGTGAGCTCCTTGAGGCTAGGACCATTGTTTTGTTTTGTTTTAGTTTTTTTGAATTCTCAGTGCTTAGTACTTTGCCTAGAACAGAATTTGTCGTTGTTCAGTTGTTTTCAGTTGTGTCTGATTCCTTGTGACCCCATTTGGGTTTTGTTTTGGCAAAGATGCTGGAGTGGTTTGCCATTTTCTTCTCCAGCTCATTTCACAGGCAAGAAACTGAGGCAAACAAACTTGCTGGGTATCACAGAGCTACTAAGTGTCTGAGGCCAGATTTGAACTCAGGAAGAGGTCTTCCTGACCCCAGTTCCAGCACTGTATTCACTGGGCCACCTAGCTGCCCTCTGGCATATAATAAAAATGAATGTTGTTCACTGTTGGACAGATGGACAACACCTCTCTCTGTCTCCCACCCCACCTTCCGGTTATCACAAACTGAGTGAAAGAAAGCATGCATCATTATTTTCTGTCCCCAACACCAACATTCTCAATAGCAAAAAGATAATTCTACATCAGTCATTTTAACTATTGTGGCACCCGGGGATAGCCCTCTCACAACTCATGCGGTTCATTACTCCAACACCCCAGGAGACCAGTGGCCCTAGATTCATGGTGCTCTGTGGGTCTGTATTTGCTAGCAACAATAGCTCATGAGTTCCCACTGATATATTTAGTTTTATTAGTCAAAGAACAGAATTAATTAGAAGCAAAAGCACTTAACAAAATAGCATGTTAAGAAAAGTAGCCACAAAATATTTCCCCCATAAATCAGTCAGAAGGGATGAATATCTCCTTCAGTGAAACCCCCCAGTGAAAATCATGTACATTGACAGTCATTGTCACCAGGGTGTGCATGTAGAAGCTCACACAAGTAGAGAGTACATGGTTGGGGGTCATATCTAGAAGGGAATCTCATGCCTCTGATGCTCTAGGGATGCTGATGAATCCTGGTGATGTCATAGCCCTACTCATGTTGGTTTAGCTTTCCACTCATCTCCTCTGATGTGCAGTCTGCCCGCTGTCACTCCTTCTTGGTCTTACAGGGCCTTTACTTGGCAGTGCTCTAATGATGACTGCCATGAAGGTATCCCCCCCCCACCAGACACAAGTTTGCCCAGAAGCTTAAGACAATGCCCATTTTATAAAGACAAAAGTTCTCCCTCACATACTCAGTAAGGAGGGTCAGTCCACAGAATGCTGGGCCGAGTCAGAAAGACCTGAGTTCAAATCCTGCCTTAGATAACTTACTGGAAGTGTGACTGTGTACAAGTCACTTAACTTTACTGTGCCTCAGTTACTTCAATTGTAAAAATGGGGATAATAATAACACCTATCTCCTTGAGTTCTGTGAAGATAAAACGAGATAATATTTGTAAAATGCTTAGCACGGGGTCTGGCACATAATGGACACTCAAAAATAGTCATTTCCTTTCTTTTATCAGTTCTTGGAGCTTTGGTTGCAATAGGCCTTTCTTATCTAATGGAAGATTGTTTGTCCCAGGAGGCATGCTCACAGAACAGTCAGCCAGCTAAGTAGTTTCCACAGATTGTCAGTGTTTTTGGATTTTTGACCTCAGCTTTCTGCTCACCAGTCTTCGTCTCTGTATCTAGCTTGGATCTGACTTAGGGTTAGAAAACCATTGCAACTCCCACTCAGTGTCTAATTGCTATACTGTACCCAAATATTGGTTTTTGGAGGTTGTTCTTCCAACAAAAAACACCAAGGTTCTTTGTTTCTGGGACCTTCCAGTTTTTCTCAGTCCCAAAATTCCATTTGGTTTTCCATGAAAGTGAATGGGGAAAAAAGGCAAAGGATAAGATACCTTACTTAGAGTAGCTCTAGGAATTGACCTCTACTTCAGTATTTTGTTTCAAAATTCTTGCCTTTTGAGCCATATCCCTCATTATGAAATTACCAAAGATACTTTAGAAGGCTGACAAGTCTTAACAGTATGGTTTGGAAGTTGCATTTTGACCCATGACCTCAGACTTCTTTCGCTACATCACATCAGTACATAGTGCTCTGTTTACAAAAGGGATCTATAATCCATTTAGGTGTGTGTGTGTGTGTTTCTGCACATATGCATGGATTGGGATCATCAAGGCACAATAGTTCCTGAATAACTATGTCAAGGCTTCTGTCAAGCAATCATTTATTCACCATCTCCCATGCCCACATTTTGTGCATTATGAGGATGTACTAAAGCACTGGGAACGTGTGCTGTGGTGGTGATGCATATGTTCTGAATGGGGAGGCAGGACTATCAGCTATAAAGATGATACAATGAAGGGTAATTGCAACCAGGCAGGGTTAATTAGAGAGTGTTTTACTGGAGGAGGTGGTTTGAGAGCAGCCCTATCTGAAAGATGGGCTAGGAAATATAAGAGATGGGAAAGGCATTCTGGGTGGGTGGGTAGAGCCAGAAGGAAGCAAGCTGTATATAAAATAGCAAGCTAATTAGTTCCTTGAATGGAGTGAGTTTCTTATAGAAAACAACAAGAAATGAGGATGGCAAGATTGAAGAGGGCATGGGGGACAATTGGGAGAAAGCCTGATAACAAAGCTAAGGAGTTTGGATTTGATATAACAAGGACCCAGTATAGATTTCAGAGTGAGGAAACAACCTGGACAAAACGGTTTAACTTTTGTTAATGTTTAACTTTCTAAGAAGGATGAAAGATATATTTAACACTAGGTACTGGATCTGATGCAGTTTGAGCGGTTCAGGGACCCCTCAAGGACCAAGGACTAAGGAGCAGGACAGGGTCTTCTGGAATGAATTCATGGATTCAAGCGGCAATCTTTAAGTCAAGTTGCCAAAAGTTTATTGTTACACTATTCAGCAGGCAAAAGTTCTTAAGGAAACTGTGACCTTAGAGGGTATATACAGTTAAAGTTTATATAGTATAATGTGCCAAGTATGCTAACTAGGTGATGAGGGGTGGGATTAGGGAGTGGTCAGTTCTTAAAGGAACATGTACTTTTTGTATCTGTTGTATAGGCATTTTTCCCAGTGTTCACCAGGAAAAACCAAGGAGTGGAGGGGGGAGGAGCACAGGGGGTGGCGGAGCCCCCAAGGAAGTGTGGTTTTAGATTTGCTATGTCACTAAGTTAATTAGTGGTCAGGGCTGACTGAGGATTTCCCAGTCTGCCACCAACCAATGTCTTGTTTGACTATGTAGGGAGTATACATATGTCTAAAGTCTCAGATACACTAATGAGGAGTCCAGGATGCATATAAAGAGGTAGGGAGTTGGTATACATAGTCCAGTGGGTACCAAATATCTTTATAAGTCAGTATAAAGCCAGTTCAAACTAGTAATTCCTACAGGTATGGTTTGGTACTATACCAGGGAGAGAGAGAAGTGTTTTTCTGGGGCACACTCACAGGTAATTGCTAGGCACAGTGTCCTTGGGCTGGGGAGAAACTGCCAGGGACAGTGTTTTCAGGCTAGGGAGAAATGTCATGTTGGAATTGAGGTCCGAGCATAAGCACCCAATCACCCCATCAGATCCTTTATTTCATTCTTAGATAGGAAGCATGGTGTAATGGATTCTGATGCTTACATTGACACCTATTAACTCCCTGACCTTCCTTCCCCTTTCTGTTTACTTTCCCCTGTCCCTTTAAGGAGGGAGGCACTAAATACTAATTAACCATGAAAAAAATGACTGGAAGTTGGCATGAGTGGGCTAGGCAACATCATCTGCTTTAGGACTGACCACCTTGTGGAAAATGCTATATTGGTTGTTATGGGCTCTCTCCAAAGAAACAAAGAATGTCCTTCCCTAAAGAGCTGAGAATGAAATGTGAATGTAATAAACCTACATGAAACAATGCAGAAATAGTAATCAGAAATCAAGTTTTCTTGGCTGCGAATGAGATTGACCCAGGTAAGAATTAATGAGAAATGTAACAAGTAACACCAGGTGGTGCAGTGGAGGGAGTAGTGGCTCTGGGGACAGGAGGATGGGAATTTAAATCCAGCCTGAGACTGGATTTACTAACTGTGTGATCCTGGGCAAGTCACTTAACTCTGCCTCAGTTCTCTCATTTCTAAAATGAGCTGGAATGAGAAATAGCAAACTACCCCAGTATCTTTGCCAAGAAAACTCACAACTGGGGACATGAAGAGTTGAACATGACTGAACATTTAAAAATATAATATGGATGAAGTACTCAAATTCCATTGTAATGTGGTCTCTCTAAATCCATGTCTATCCTGGGGTGTGTGTCTCAGCTCTTGGCTAGATATGTTGCTTATTCAGTAGTTTTGCTAACACAACCATTGGGATAGGTTGAAGGTGTCTCCCCCACAAAGCACTCCCAAGCCTAGACTCCTCAAGTCTCCAACTGGAACTAGTGAAATTCTCTCATGTATTTAAAGTCCCCTTAAGCATGTGTATCAGCAATGCCATATTCACAATGCCTATGGAGATTACAGATATGCTGATATAATTATCTATCACAAAATACATCATGCTTGCCATATGGGGGAATAAACTAGAAAATTTATTAAGATACCAAAAGACTGAGTCCCAAAACCAGAAAGTGAAAGCCATCAGAGTAGTTATGACATTGGCACAGGTAGATAAAGTAGAAAGCACCCACATTTTCAAGCCTTTAAAACAGAACAGGCTACCTCAGGCAAAGGTCCTCCTCTCCCCACTCACAGCAACCACCCAGCATCCGGAAAGCGTGCTCCCAGCAGCTCCGGCCCCTGGCAGTCCTCAGCAGGAGTCCTTAGCAGAAATTCTGGCTAACTCAAAAAGGGCTTCACTTTGCCGCTGCCTCTGCTGCTGCTGCCGCCGTCGCCACCACCGCCAGCCACCGCAGGAACTCTAGTTTGGCTTCCGCTTCCTCTTGCTCCACCCCTTCCTGCTACGTCAGCAAGTCCAACGGGGCATGGAAGATCTTTAAATCCCATAACCCTTACAGCATGGCTGGCTTGTTTGCTCAGGTAGCCAAGCTTTTCCTTTCTTGATCTAGTCCAAAAGGCTTGTGTCTCACAAAGGGATCACAGTATGTATCTTGTTCACATATTAAAACCTCATCATATATAGCTACATCAACCAAAGTGGGAAGAGGAATATGCACTTTTGTGTTTGTACCACCTACCTCAAAGTGTGAGGAAGGCCTTTTGGCCAGCTTCATTCCCCTAATGGTGACGAGTGGGTGGGGCAGTGTGCATAAATGTCTAGAGATAAAGTGCAAACTAGGGATTGACACAAAAGCAATTGGTGCCATCCTGTCCTTCGAAAGACTGAAGACAGCTTGGAAGAGACAAAGGGGAATCCATTTTCATACCCAAGAGTAGAAATATTTAGTCCTTCTCCATGAATTCAAAGCCTGGGTGTGCAATAAGAGGCACATTTAGTTTCTCTAGCAGTTTCATAAGTTAAAATGTGAATAAATGCTTAAGTAGTTTGCAATTCGACCAAGAAACATTTAGGGTTGCCAAGCAACATATAATTGCTATCAACAGAAGCAGGTCTGTTATTAATTTTTATATCTTCTGAAGTCTCTAAGATGATAGAAGAAAAATTAAATCTAAATATTTTCTTTTCTACTTACAGTACTGAATGGTATAAGTAATTTGATAGTCAGGAATGTGACTTTTTTACATGTACAACAATGTCTTTTTGGAGAAATTTTTATTTCTGTTTTATTTGCAAAACGATGTCCGGTCTGTTAGGATACAAACAGGCTGTATGTGGATAGATATTCTCTACTATATTTACATGTAATAGAAAATTCCAAACCAATTCTCTTTTGGAAATCTAATTGTTTTTCCTGAGAGGGCATACATTCACCATATAATCTGAAGTCATTAAATAGAAAAATGACCTCTTAAGATTACTCTTTTTTTAAATGTGTGCTGCTTTTGTTGGTTATAGAGAATGTAGTTATGGTAGCCAGACTGCTAATTGTTTTTTATGCTTAAGTGCACAGAGCAATGTAACAGACAATTGGACCTTAGAAACCATCCATCTGAAACGACTGCTTGCTTTTGAAATTGCGATCTAGGGACTTCAGTAATGGTGCCATTTTAAATATTCAAATTTGTGGTGTTTCACCAGGCTCCCCACAAAGAATGACAGTAAATGAAAGTAGTTTTTTTGCCCCCTTGTCTAAATCAAGAAAATTGTCTTCTCCCCAGCTTTAATCTGTGGTCCCTCTAAGTGATGGATTGCACCTATCATATGTTAATGGAAACTGTAATTGGTCATTTACCCCGTTTTAAAGTTGGAACCTGATTCTTGTAAAAATTGGAAAAATATGCCTGCTAAAAGAAGTAGCACTGAGCAAATGATTTATACTATCATTTCCTTTATTGCCTACATACTGCATTTTTCTAAAGAGTAGTATTGGATGTTGTTTTTTTACCTGTAATTCTTTGTAAATAAATAGCACAAGATTGAGAAAATTCTTCACTAAGTACACAAAGATGTTTGTAAAGCACAGTTTAGGTTAAGTACATAAATGATTGCTAGCAGAATTTAGATAACAAAACCTGTTATTTAGAATCATCAGGGAATCACTGTGGACCTAAGAGTTTCCATACCAGTGTTTGCAAATGTAACTCATTTGATGGAAGTCTTTATAAAAGATGTTGCTTACTCCTCTATCTTTGCAACTTATTTAATTGTACTCTTTCTGTAGATAAAGATGATATGAGACATAGAAATGAATCATTTAACTTTTCACCACATTACCATAAGCAGGGATTGCCCCCTGACCTAACTCCTTTGATCCTTCTGCCTCCCAATGAGCATTGAAGACATAATTGAGCCATGCTCTCTCCATTATTATTTCTTTTTTTTTTGACGGCAATTGGGGTTAAGTGACTTGCCCATGGTCACATGGCTAGTTTTTGTGTTAAGTGTCTGAGGTCGGATCCGAACCCAGGTCCTCCAGACTCCAGGGCCGGTGCTCTATTCACTGCACCACCTAGCCGCCCCCAGTGTTCAAAACCGGCCTCAGATACTTAACACTTACTACCCATGTGACTTTGGGCAGGTCACTTAACCCCAATTGCCCTCCAAAAAGCAAAAAAAAAAAAAGAAATAAATGTACAGAAAAGATTTTTGCACTGTATTGGTACACATGGTTTCATTGTGGCACAATGACTCCCTTACATGTTAACGAAGTGGTTGCCGCATCCTTGGCTCCCCACCCTATATACATAGTCTCTCTGTCTGCTACCTAAGAGACTATAGTATCACAGTAGCTGATGGCTATTTATATCCCTTGGCAAGTAGAGATCAGCTCTATCTTTTTTCTCGTCATTGCTAGCTTTCTGCTCTTCATTACTTCCCTCCCCACACCTCTCACTGTTTCTGAAGTCCACTAACTATGTATGTCTGGCAGCTTTTAGTGAGTCAGAGGAGGGGAAGTGGAGACACAGAGTATAGATATTTTTTTTTCAAATAGTTTAGCTGGAAATGGGTGGAGAGGTAAAAAAAAAAACAACTAGAAGGGGTAATAGTGGTGGTGGTTGTAGTAGTTGTAGTAGTAGTAGTAGTAGTAGTAGTAGTAAGAATAATATTAATAGCTAACATTGATATAGCACTTATAATGTACCAGATACGGTGCTAAGCACTTTGCAACTATTATTTTCCTCAATCTTCCCAACAAACAGGTGCTGGTATTATTCCAGTTTTCACAGATGAGAAAACTGAAGCAAACAGAGTCTGTTATTTTCCCAGGGTCACACAGCTATTAAGTGTCTGAGACTGGATTTGAACTCAGTTCTTCCTCACTCCAGGCTCAGCCTTCTATCCGCTGTGCCACCTAGCTGCCCCATAGCAGGATCTCATGAAATTTTTATTTTTCTTAGTCTAGAGGGGATACATAGGCATGTTTGTAAGTATCAGGGAAGGAGTCAGCAGAAAGGAAGAGATTAAAGATTGGAGAGAGTATGGGCAATGATAGTAGAGACAGTGAGTTGGAGGAGATGGGAAGGGATGTGATCAGGGGGAGGTAGAGGGAGGGTTTGGCCTTGACAAGGAGAAGCCCACCTCTTCATCAGAGACTGGAAGAAATAGTGAAGTGTGATATCAGAGATGTAAGATGAGGAGACAGGGGAAAGAGGAAATTCTCTGAGAATGGCTTCAGTTTTTTCAGTGACATCTGGCCTAAGGTTTTTGACTGAGAGGTTGGAGGCTTGAGAAGAGTGTGAATGGGATAGTTAATTTTCAGTCCAATAAACATGTTTTAAGTGCTTACAATATGCCAGGCCCTGTGCCAAGTGTCTGAGATTCAGTTAGTAAAAAGAAAGACAGTTCCTGACCTTAAGAAGCTTATAATCTAAAGGGGAAGACAACACATTGTGTGGGATAGAGACCACTACCAGATTTTTAAAATTGGAGTCTGAGACAGAAAGCAGAAAGAGTGCTTTATTGTTTCTCATGGGAAAGGGTACAGCATTCCTTGCTCAAGGCATTAGCCAAAAGAGTGCACATTGTGGAAGCTCACAGGTTTCCTAACCCAGCCCACTCCCCTGTCCAGTCTCACCATTGGTGTATGAGGTGGGCTCACCATCTCTTCCTGAATAGCTAGTTAATTGGCACAAAGCAATCTCAATCCTTCATTACCATAATTACTCATGAATTAGTATCCTTTCAGAGGACAGTGTTTTCCAATCCCTCATTATGCACCAAATTTGGAGACAACCAATGAGAGTTACAGGTGACAATCCTTTATTATCATAATTATTCATTTGACCCTTCTACCCAATCAGAAGGAAACATCCTTCAATCCCTTAGTCATGCATATCTACATGCCATATTTCGGGGCAACCCATGAGAAGAAGGCTAGTGTTGTTTCCTTTAAGTTTGGTTACCTTGTTCAGGGGCCTGTGGATACTTAACCCTTTGCTATATCTCACAACATGAAGCAGGAAAATGGGGCAGAGGGGAATGGGACTAGTGCCAGGGGTTACTTGACATAGGGGCATTTTGTTCTGTGGAGTTGACACCAGGCAGAGGAGCAGATAAAAAGAAGAGAAATATGAAGAGTCCAGTTTCTGTGCTCTATAAAGGAAGGCATTGGGAGAAGTTTGGTGCTCTGCCCTCCAATCCAAGGAGAAAGGAACCCGAGGGAGGTGGTATCAGTCAGAGCCTTAGTTAGCAGCATATGTGGTGAGTTTAGAAGTGATCAGGTTATTGTGGGAGGGTCATCTTGTTCAGTGGAGTTAAAATCAAGCAGGATATCAGCTGCAAAGTGGAGAGAGAAGTGTAATTAGTACATTAATTATAAGTACAATTAATGATAAGTATTGCCTTGTTTTAATGAGAGCCCAGTTGAGATTAGATAACATAAAATCATAGTAGACTTTGTCAAAACAGTCTCTCTTCTATTTCTTTTAGCACTCTATGAGTAAGAAAAAAAGAATCAGATTGTAGGAATAACCCAGGGTTGGGGAATGGCAAGGTGTGATCAGTGACTGGCAAAGGGAGAAGTGATTCAAAAATATATGTCACTGTCGAGTTGAGTGGTTCCCCAAAGGCATAAGAGGAGATTAGAATCAGTGTAGTGTTGAGGGGCAGAAGAACTCATGGTCAACAAGAAGACAATCAGTAGAGTTAGGGGTTGTAAGACATATGGAAAGATAAATCACAAAATATTATGATCAGATAAAGGAATTTTAGAGCTCATGAACATGAAAATGGAGGGTATCAAATTTAAGGATGTGTCCATCTCTTAGAATGGCAGAGATAGAATAGAGGGGTAAATCATGGAGGTTGGATAGGTTGAGGAACTGGGAAGTTTGTCAGTCTGCATGTTGAAGCTCCCATGTATAAAGGCTGGAGGAGATGTGGTGAAGTCAGCCAACATGCATTTTTAGGCACCCATTGTTTTCCTGGCATTATGCTAATTGCTAGGTAAAAAGGAAATCTATGAACCAGTCAGTAAGCATTTTTAAACACCGTTTTAAAGCACAGTACCAGGCACAGTGGAATACAAAGAAAGGTAAAAAAAAGACAGTCTCTGCTCTCAAGGAGCTCACAGTCCAATGGGGGAGACAATTTACAAACAGTTATGCACAAACAGCACATTATACAGAATAAATTGGAGCCAGACACTTAACTCATTGAGGAAGGAGGGAGAATGTTCTGAGGTATGTAATGGTCTGTATTGGATGATGAATTTGGATAGAATGAACCTCAAATGAGAAGTTTCTAAGAGATGTTAGTAGAGAGAGAGTCTAGAAGTGGAAATTCAGAGCAAGGTATTTGTGGAAAGCAAAAACCTACCAAGGCTAGGACTGGTTCATTCATTCTGATGGACAGTAAAGAGAGTGAGGCTTCTTGGGTGATTACATCTAAACCAAGAAAAACCACCTAAATATATGGAATTAAATATAAAAAACATTTCTTTATGTAAACTGCATTAACAAGTTTGTTAGGGAATATTCTCCTAGTAATAATATTCAGCAAATGATGTGCATCTTTTTATGTTTTAAAGGGGATGTTTCACATATTTCACCTATAATAATTTCTTCTCATGAGACTTTTCTTTTTTTCCCCTGAATTTAATCATCCGAGTGACAATGTTTCCAAAAAGGCTCACTGTGCAGCATGATATTTTAATTTGTTGAACATCCCCACATGTGAATACGAGCATGTTAAACCTCCATAGTAAGACTTTGTTCTGGTCTCAAAGATCACAAACCTGTATGAAGAGTGTTTCTACTGTTAAAGCAAAGGTGAAATTTATAGCCCTGTTAAATGCACACAAGTAGACATTTTTAGACACTGTGATAGTTCTTTAAGTGGTGATAGGTGACTGCCTCTCAAACTGAGAAGGTTAGGAATTTCTGAGAGCATATGTTAGATACTGGTGTCATGGGACTTGAAATAGCTACTTGGTCGTCAGTGCTGCAGGAAAAGGGAGAACCAACCGTCCTCCAAGCCTTGACCTTGTGAAATTCTCTAAGTTTTGAAGGTCCTCTGAGATGCAGAGAAGGACATGAGAGCTATGATCTTCTGGAACTGTTGATGGTGGGGCAACTTGTATGTTTATATTTTACAGTGCAGAGGTCTTGTGTCATGAGATGACCCAGGAACATCTAAGGGGCCTCACTTTCTAGAGGGGAGATTGACTTAGATCCTACATGTTTTCTGTGATGATGACAAACACATATGGCAAGCATATGTCTCCTTTTTTGTGCCTAGCTTGATGTGAATAATCAGTTGGTTGCTTTATGATTATAGTTATCAATGAGCTTTGTATGATATTAAGACATGCGTACTTAATATACTGCTTTGCACATAATAAGTACTTATTAAATATTTTTCCATTTGTTCATTCAAAGATTTTGTTTTTTAGAAAGGAGGCTTTACTGGATTTCATTTGGGAAAGTAGGCATTGTCTTTAGTGATCCTAGGCTACTTTCTAGGATACACATAAAAAAAAATCTTTTTAAGGTCAAATACTCTTTTTAATACTAGAGATTCTATGTTTTTGAAAATTATGGATCTCCACAATCTCCAAGGGATTAATAGTGATCCAAAGGAGATTCATGATGGGTCTAAGGTGCTTTGGGCATGTTTATGATGGTGACCTATATGCAAACAGTAGTGTAAGGGATATTATCCAGAAAATTATGATTGGAAATAGAAGTTGACTAGTCATGAAGTGAGAGCAAGAAATAACAGATGGACAGTCAGAATGCTGCACTGTTGTTATCATGAAATATATACAACCTAGATGTGAATTATTCCAAGCGCACCAATTTCACCTTAGTCATAGAATCTCAGAATTGTTACGGATCCATTGTTAAAGCTGGCAAAATGGATAGAGAACCTGGAGTCAGGAAGACTCATCTTTCTGAGTTCAAATCTGTCCTCAGATTTTTACTAGCTGTGTGACTCTAAAGTCACTTAACCCTGTTTCCTCAGTTTCCTCATCCGTTTTTTTTTCATTTTTCAAATGCTTTATTAAATTCTGATTTACATCACTCATTTCCTCCAGATTTTGAGTTACAAATTTTCTCCCCGTTTTTCCCCTACCCACTGCCCCAAAATAGCAATCCCACAGGATATCACCTCCTCCAATCTGCTCTCTCCCATACCCCTTTTGACTTTTCCAGTGGATCTGTATGCCTCAGTGCCTGTATATCTTATTTCCCAATTACATGTAAAATAGTAGTAATAATAGTGTATATATATATATATATATATGTATTTGAATATTTGATTTTAAAACTTTGAACTCCAGATTCATTCCCTTCCTACCTTGTCACCCACCCTTACTGGGAAGATACACAGTTCAGTATAGGTTGTACATGTGTGGCTAATGCAAAACAATAACATAGTAGATATATTGTAAAAGACTGACTATATTTCCCTCCCTCCTATCCCACCTCCCACTTGTTCTATTCTCTACTTTGATCCTGTCCCTTTTCAAAAGTGGGTGCTCCCAACTTCCCTCTCCCCCAGCCTGCCCTCCCTTCCATCATCCTCACTGTCGTTCCCTTCCCCCCCCCACTCTCCTGGAGGGTGAGATACCATAGTTAGTGTGTATTTCATTACCTCCTCAAGCCAAATTCAATGGGAATAAGGTTGACCCATTCCCTTTTGCCTTCCTATTCTTCCCCTCCATTGTAACCATTTTCCCTTGCCTCTTCTACATGAGATAGTTTACCCCATTCTTTCTCTCCCCATCTCCTCTCATGATATTCCTCTCTCACCTCTTAATTTCACCTTTTAAGTATCATCCCTTCCTCTTAAATTGGTCCTGTGTCCTGTATCTATGTATACCTGTAAACATATATACACACATTAACATATGTATTCATATGCTCATATACCCTCAATATAGACATATATATATATAATGTTAATAGTTCAACTTTGATAAGTTCCTTATGATTTCTTTTCCCTGTTTACCTTCTCATGCTTCTCTTGCTTCTTGTATCTGACTGTGAAATTTTCTATTCAACTCTGGTTTTTTCAGCAAGAATGCTTGAAAGTTCTCTGTTCCACTGAATGACCATATTTTCCCCTGAAACATGATACTCAGTTTTGCAGGGTAGGTGACTCTTAGTTTTAATCCCAGCTCCTTTGACCTCCAGAATATCATATTCTAAACCCGTCGATCCCTCAGTGTAGAAGCTGCCAAATCCTGGGTTATCCTGATTGTGTTTCCACAATATTCAAATTGTTTTTTCCTGGTTGCTTGTAATATTCTCTTCTTAATCTGGGAATTCCAGAGCCTGGCTATAATATTCCTAGGAGTTTTCTTTTGGGGATCTTTTTCAGGAGGTGATCGGTGGCTTCTTTCAACCTCTATTTTGCCCTCTGACTCTAAAACATCAGGGCAGTTTTCTTTGAGAACTTCGTGGAGGATGATTTCTAGGTTCTTTCTTTGATCATGGCTTTCAGGTAGTCCAATAATTTTTAAATTATCTCTCCTGGATCTATTTTCCAGGTCAGTGGTTTTTCCCATGAGATATTTCACCTTGCCTTCTATTCTTTCATTTGTTTGGATCTGTTTAACAGCATCTTGATTTCTCATAAAGTCATTAGCTTCCATTTGCTCCGATCTAATTCTGAAGCAATGATTTTCCTCATTGAGTTTTTGAGATTCTTTTTCCATCTGGCAAATTCAGCTTTTTAAGGCATTCTTCTCCTCATTGCCTTTTTGAGTCTCTTTTGCCATTTGAGTTAGTCTGTTTTTTAAGGTGTGATTTTCCTCAGTCAGGCTGTTGACACTCATTTTGTAATTTTCTTGCATTGTTCTCATTTCTCTTCCCAATTTTTCCTCCACTTCTCTTATCTGCTTCTAAAAGTCCTCTGTGGCCTGTAACCAGCTCATATTTTCCTTTGAAGCTTTTGGTGCAGGAGTTCTGACTTCATTGTCTTCCTCCTGTTCCATGCTTTGCTCCTTTTTGTCCCCAAAATAGGAGTCTAATGTTGGAATCTTCTGTCTGCTTGTTTCCTTTGCCTGGTCAGGTCACCCCTCAGTCACTTGACCCCTGAGCTTTTTGCCATAGTAGGACTCTGCCACCAGACAGGGGAGCTTTCATCCCAATCGTTGGGGTTTTCTCAGCTGCTGGAGGTATTAGATAGGTGCCCTGTCTGACACACTCTGGCAAGCTAGATACACACCCTAGGACCTCCACCCTATACTGCAATCCATATCCAAGCAGGTTAAAGCAAGAGCAATTAACCTTCAGACTGGTGCTTGGTCCCCTTACACTCTGCAGGCCAGGAGCTGAAGCTGCCATGTGGTGCTGGCTGGCTGTGCTGGCAACTCAGCGGCTTCTCGCCCCAGGGGCAAAAGCCATGCACTCCCACTTCCTGGGTCCCAAAGTCCAGACTGCACTGGCCTCTCACCTTGTCCTTCGCATCTCTGTGTTGATAAATCTGGAAACGGCCACAGCTGCTGCTGATCTGGAGTCCCTCTGGTGTCTGGTCAGGCCCGCCCTGGGGCTAAAGCCTCGGAGTAGGGCTGGATTCGGCTCCCAGAGCACTGCACTGGCCGGATTCCTGCCAGCCTGCTGGGCTGTTCTCAGCGGGAGGTTAGCTTCCCTGTATCATTTTGTGGGTTCTGAAGCTCCAAAGTTTGTTTAGAGGCCCCTTTTCACATGGATTGGGGAAGGTGGAAGCCCAGAGCCGCCGGGAGGTCCTGCTTCTACTCCGCCATCTTGGCTCCGCCCCCTTCCTCATCTGTTAAAAGAGCTGGAGAAGGAAATGGCAAATACTCTAGTACTTTTGCCAAGAAAATCTCACATGAGGTCACAAAGAGTCAGCCACGACTGAAATGACTCAACAACAATTCAGAGACTGTTTAGTAGTTCAAATCATATGCCCCTAGAATATTCTTTATCACAATCCTGACAAGGAGTCATCCAGTTTCTATTTAAAGGCCTCCAACTCACTACCTCTCAGGGCAGGCCATTCTATGTTTAGGGAGGTTTTTTTCCTTTATATCCAACCTAATTTTTCTCTTTGTAGCTTTTGCCTGCTATAGGCTAAACATTCCCCAGATCCTTAATCTTGAACCTTTACTAGCTTAGTTATCATTCTGTGTTTGACCTCTGGTTGATCAATATTCTTTCTGAAATATGATGCCCAGAACTGAATGGTGTATCCAGATGTGGTCTGATGAGACAAGGAGACCAATTAAAAGGCCAGTGTGATAATCTAGGTGTGAGAGGTGATGAGGGTGTGAACCAAGGTGGTGGTTTTGTGAGTAAAGAGAAGAGGTTAGAAGCAAGCCGTGTTATAGAGGTCAAAACAGCAATATTTGGATGTGTACAGTGAGGGAGTCAGAAGATTCAAGGATAATGCCAAGCTTGTGAATCTGGGAGACTGAACAAATAGTGCCACCTTCAAGAGAAATGAGGAAGTTGGAAAAAGGCAAGGGTTTGGGGCAGAGGAGGGACAACAAAATGTTCCCAGCTTGAAACACATTGATTCTGAAATATTATTGGGTCATCTGGTTTGAAGTGTGTAGGACACAACTGCTGATGTTATATTGACACTCAGGAGACAGAGGAGAACCGGATATATAAACATGGAAGTCATTGGCATAGAGAGATAATCAAGTCCATGGGAACTGATGAAGGCCCTAAATCAGACAGTGTAGAGAGGAGAATAGGGGGCCTTGTGTTGAGGAGTGTGTTTATTTAAGAGGCTTCGTAAAAATGATGATCAAGCAAAGGCAAGTGAGAATAAGCCATTAGAGAGGAGCAGAACCAAGAGAGTAGTGTTGTAAAAGCCTGGAGAAGAGAGAGGATCCAGGAGAGGAAGGTGTATAAGCGTGAGAAATTCTGAAGCAGTTAAGTCGAGGAGAAGTCCCATGGAGCAAGCTTGTTGGATTTGGCATTGGTAGTTTTACAGACAGCTGTTTCAGTTAAATCATGAGGTCAGAAGCTAGATTACAAAGAGCTGAGAAATGAGTGAGAGGAGAGGAAGTAGAGGCATGAAGTATAGCCAGATTTTTCTAGGAGTTTGACTAAGAAAGAGAGAAGAGATGTAGGATAATCCCTCCAGGGGATGGTAAGGGCAAGTGAAGTTTGTTTTGTTTGTTTGTTTGTTTTTTATGGATTGTGTGGTCTTGTGTATGCTTGAAGGCAGTAGGGAAAGAACAAATAGATAGGAAAGTATTGAAGATTTGAGGGAGACAGGGAATGATTGAAGATTTAATTTGGAACATGTGGGAGGGTAGTGGTGAGATGCATTGCTCAATCATTCCAATGTGTAGCTGAAGTAGAGAGAAGATGGTCATGGGATTTAAGGAGGAATTGAGAAATGAAAGAGTACTATTGAGGGAGAATCAGCATGGATGTTGAAATACCTATTATAAGATCAAGAATTTGGGAGGGCAAGAAGATAAGGAGCAAGGTTCTGAACTCCTTGAAAAAGATGAGATAATATCTTGGGTACCAGTATACAAGAACCATCTGTAACGCCAATGCAATGTTCATAGTGTTGACGGCAACTGTGAATATGCTGGCATAGTGCTCAATTGCAAAATATAACAGGCTTCATATAGAAGACAGAAGAAAAAATATTTATTCATTCACCAGAAAACCAAATCCCAGCACCAAAAAACTGAATCCATCATAGCAACATAGCAGTTAATACAACGTGGCAATTCTTTAGAACCACACCATCCTTTAACTTTCCCACAAACAAACATTTATTCACAAGCATAACTATCTGCTTATTTGCCATCCTCTCTCCTTTCTCTGTCTAGCTGCTCTAACTCCCAGCTTCCTGTAGGCTCTGTTCCACCCTTCTACAAACTCTTCCCACCACAGGCTCCATGTGATTATATTCAGCCTGTTAGGGGGCAGGGAAAATCTTCAAAGCAGGAAAGGTCTTCAAATTCCCTTAGGCTTATTAAGAGGCAAAGAAGATCTTCAATTCTCAGTACTGTTTTACCATCCCAATCTGAATTTAGTTGAAAGTTTTTGATACTGTAAATTTCAAAGGACAGTAATTCCAGTGATGTTATTATGTTGTTGAGCAGTCATTTCAGTCCCTCTTCATGAACCTATTTGGGATTTTCTTGGCAAAGATGTTGGAGTGGTTTGCCATTTCATTCTCCAACTCTTTTTACAATTTACTAAGGCAGACAGGGTTAAATGACTTCTCTAGGGTCACACAGCTAGTAAGTATCTGAGGTAGGATTTGAACTCAGAAAGATGAATCTTCCTGACTCTAGGTCTGGCTCTCTATGCACCATGGTACCACCTAGCTGCACTGACGTTATCATAGGGAGTTGTGAAAGTTACAGTGAGTAGGAAGGAATAATCTTTCTTCCGCTCCAGGACCAATATATTGGGGGTGGTACAACTTCCTCATAGTATTATTGTATTTTCAAAACGCTTTTATCTATGTTATCTTATTTGATCCTCACAACAACCCTGGGAAATAAGTGGTATTATCATTGCATATTTATAGATGAGGAAACTGAGGCACAGTGAGGTTAAGTGATTGGCTCAGGGTCACACAACTAGTCAGTGAGGCAGATTTTTAACTCAAGTCTTTCTAACTTCAGGTTCTCCACTATATTCCCTGAGCCACATTTTAGTAGTGTTTATTTTTTCATCATCCTAAACCAGGCCAGTCAGATCTTCAGGCTCATTCACCAAAAGGAAAATAGAAGACAATTTTTTTCTGACGAAGTTGGTTCATGACACCTAAAAGGTTTAGAACCCCTGAATGTCTTTGTAATAAAGAGCCTGAGCCTGTTATCTTTAACCAGCAAGTTCTCCTGTTGGACCTAATGCCATTCCCCTTTTATTTAGTTATATTTATTCACCGTACATTTCTGTATAACCAGTCTTTGGAATGTTGGTTTTATCTTCCTTCTCACTCCCCCACACCCCCCATGGTAGAATATATTTGGAGAACAGTTTGCAAACAGCTGTTTGGGATAAGCTGAGTGATTTTCCCTTCCTCCCCCTCTAGGATTTTCTCTTCCCACAACAGGTTGCTTTTTAAGTACTGGCAAGAGATTTGTTATGAAAAGCAGGGTAAGGCCAGAAATGACCTCACAAAGATGCCAGGGGCAGATTTTGATATATTATCATTAACTGTGAAGTTTGGCCTTAACCTCTTACTTGCCACCCTGCTCAGATTTTTAATTCAGAAGCGATCTTGAACTGAGAATGAATTATCTCCGCCATGCATTAGATATTCATCTGTCTAGTTGAGCTCCAAAGGTCTGGCCTCAGGCATTTCTTCCTTACATGTTAAGCCTTGTGGCATTTAGCTACCACCATTGGTATCTACCTTTAGAAGCTAACAACACAGAGAAATATCCTATTTCAGAACTGGTGTTTCGTACCCAGGAGGCAATTAAGATTCTTTGGATCTCTTTCCATATGAGATAATGTGTTTTGTCAAAGTAGGAACACGTGGACACTAAGAGTGTAGGCAGTTTTCTTGGATTGTTTGGATCCAGAGATATCCAAGGGACTAAAAATAGCTTTGAAAGAAATGTATTAAAGCATTTCTCACTTTGGAAACTTCCCCACAATAGGTTACAAAAGTGCTATTTTGTCTTTCTCACTGGCTCATGGGAATTATGGTTGTAGTTGAGTCATTTTTCAGCCATGTCTGTTAGTGACCCCATTTGGGGTTTTCTTGGCAAACATATGAGAGTGGCTTGCTGTTTCTTTCTCCTATTGATTTTACAGATGAGGAAACTGAGACAAACAGGGTTAAGTGACTTTCCTAGAGTCACACAGCCTATAGGTGTCTGAGGTTGGATTTGAATTAGGAAGATGAGTCTTAGTGATTTCAGGCCTGGCACACTATTCACTGCAGCACCTAGCTGCCTATACCATACTAGCTATCCAGGTTCCCCATCCCCGACCTAGAGACTGACTGGATCCTAAGCTTTCCCATCCAAAATGTGGGGAAGAGGAAAATTCTGGAATAAAAAAGATAGAACAAGATTAAAATACATGTGCTTTAAAAAGGAAGAGGGGGTCTCAAAGCTGTTAGCATATAGAGGGATGGTATATCAGGTATACACCATAGATATAAATATACCTATATCCTATATTCATATCTATATCTATCTATCATCTATCTATCTATCTGTCTGTCTATCTATATCTATATCTGTCTATCTATCTATCTGTCTGTCTGTCTGTCTGTCTGTCTGTCTATCTATCTATCTGTCTATCTATCTATCTATCTCTCTATCTAACCTATGCCCAGAAGTAATTGAGGGGCTGTAATAGTTATTCCCACTTGATAGCTATAGAAATGGGAAGAACCTGTTAGTTACATATCACAGAGAAAGTCAATAGGAGAACGTGGAAGATAACCTAAATGTCTTGATTGTCCCTCCCTCCTACTCTGTGTTGGGTCACATTGCCTTCTTTTCTCTCTTCTTTTCTTTTCTTTTTTTAAAATGAATTTATTTCTTTTTAATTGTCAGCATTCACTTCCATAAGCTTCTGAGTTTTAAATTTTCTCTGCCTCCTCCCCAAGACAGCATGCAATCTGTTATAGGCTCTACATAGACATTCATATTGAACATATTTTCACATTGGTCATGTTGTAAAGAAGAATTAGAACCAATGGGAGGAACCATGAGAAAGAAGAAACAAAACAAAAAAAGAGAGAGCAAATAGTATGCTTCCATCTGTATTCAGACCTCATAGTTCTTTCTCTGGATGTGGATGGCATTTTCCATCATGACTGTTTTGGAATTGTCTTAGATCCTTGCATTGCTGAGAAGAGCTAAGTCTATCAAAGTCAGTCATCGCACACTGTAACTGTTACTGTGTACAATGTTCTCCTGGTTCTGCTCACTTCACTCAGAATCAGTTCATGTGTTTCCAAGTTTTTCTGAAATTTACCTGCTTATCATTTCTTATAGCATAATAGTATTCCATTACATTCATATACTACAACTTATTCAACTCTTCTCCAGTTGATGGGCATCCCCTCAATTCCATTTCTTGGCCACCACAAAAAGTGGTGCATCCTTGTACATGTGCATCCTTTTCCCATTTTTATGATCCTTTGGGATACAGACCTAGTAGTGGTATTGCTGGACCAAAGGATATGCACATTTTTAAAACCCATTGGTCATAGTTCCAAATTGTTTTCCAGAATAGTTGGATGAGTTCACAACTCCACCAACAATGCATTAGTGTTCAAATTTTCCCACATCTTCTCCAGCACTTATAATTTTCTTGTTTTGTCATATTAGCCAATCTGATGGGTATGATGTAGTCACATTGGCTTTCAATAGACAGATTGACCTTAATAATAAATGGAACCCTTAGATGCTGCCTTTGCTTGAGCCGTGGTCTCTGATTTTCTTGAGTCTTTTGTCCTTAATTCTTATGCAAAAGTGAAAGCTTTTCAATGAAATTAAGCCAGATGATAAGTAACAGGGGGAAAAGGAGGGAAGCCACTGATTTCTAAACTTTGCTTTTAACCTTGCCTTTATCAAGAGTATTGTCAAATTAGATGATTAATAATAATAATAATAGCATTAATACGGTACTTTAAGGTTTGCAAAATATTTTATAAATATTATCTCATTTCAACCTTACAACAACCCTGGGATATAGGTGTTATCATTATCTCCATTTTACAGATGAAGAAATTGAAGCTGCCAAATGCTTGCCAGTGACTTGCCCAGGATCACAGAGTAGTAAGTGTCTGAGACTGGATTTGAACTTATGTCTTCCTGTCTCCATGTTCAGTACTCTGTGCACCTTACTGCCTAAAATAAAACTTTTTAAGGTATGCCTGGGTCCCAAACCTAGAATTTTTATAGACCTATTTTTTAAGCTTTACTCTTTAACTTTTTTAAACATCAGTCATTTACAGATAAAGCCCTTCTCTCTACCCCTCCTCCCCCCCGCACTCAGTGGACATTTCCTTATACCAAAAAAAAAGTAAAACCAACTCACACAGTGATTTTACCTGAAAGGATATGAAATATTCCAAACCCCATAGTCCTTTACCTTTCCAGTAAATGCTGGGGGATGCATTTCTTCCTCTGGCCTCCAGGTATAAAGTTGGATAGCATTCATTTTAGTCATTGTGTATGTTGTTTTCCTAGTTCTTTTTACTCTGCTCTGCATTGGTTCATACACATCTTCCTAAATTTCTCTGAATTACATTTATTCAATGTTTCTTAGGGTACACTGATTACAATTGTATGATAGTGATGTTGTTGTTCAGTCAATTTCAGTCACGTCCAACCATTTGTGACCCCTTGGGGTTTTATTGCCAAATATATTGAAGCGGTTTGCCATTTCCTTCTCCAACTCATTTTAGAGATGTGGAAACTGAGGCAAACAGGGATAATTGACTTGCCCAGGGTCACACAGCTAGTCAGTGTCTGAATTCAGATTTGAACTCAGGGCAATGAATCTTCCTAACTCCAGGCTTAGAACTCTATCCACTGTGCTACCAGTAATTAATAACAATAATGATACCTAACGTTTATTTAGCACTTTAAAGTTGGCAAAACACTTTCATTTACTCCTCACAATAACCTTTAGAGGTAAGCATACTACAGTTTCTTCAAGTGATCTACCCGTTAATTGTCATCTGCTTCTAATTTTTTTAGGTGTTCCAGTTAGACCATGGACTGACTTCTCAGTCTGGAATCATTATGTGAAACACAATTTTACAGACTGATTGGCACCATGAACATTCCTCCTGCCTTATAAATATTTATGGCCATAATTCCTAATAAAGCCTGGAGTTGCCAAGGTGGTAACTTCTCTTTGACACTCTGTTTTATTCATCCTGGACTACATTAAGATTCTTTAGTGAAAGTATCTGCCTTTCACGGCCCTGTGTCATTATTTTTGTGCTTCAGGAAACCTGCGTTTCTACCTTTTTGGCACCCTTTTCCCAATCTTCTGATTTGTGGAATGAAATCCTAGTATTCATTTTACTATTGGAATTTAAACAGAGGGGGAAGAAATCACTATGGCAACCCTGAGAAACATGCTATTTCTAAGAGGCAAACACCCCTACGCAGCAGTCTGCAGGGTGATATTTCCACTTAAAAAATATTTTTCAATTAAGTCTACCATGTCCTTGCCTTGTATTTGTTGTTTAAACAAAAATAAAATGGACTTATATAGATAATTTTTTTTGTTTGGGACAGAAATAAGAGGGATGCAGAGGACAAAATTATATTGTGGCTTTTTTAAGATGGTGCAGGGTGCCCTAGATGATTGTTTCCTATGTAAACCTTGTCTTGGGGGCAGTTTGGGGGTGGGGGTGGGGCTTATACCAGACTGACAAATGGTGTCTTCTGGCTGTAGCTTAGTGAAGCATTAAATAGTCTATCAAAAAAAATGGGATCTGATTTATTAAGGAGAGAACAATACAAGCTAGCTACATCTTCACATGAGCACAAAAAGCCAGAGATATACCCAGTACCATGTCTGTGGCCAAATCAGACATTTCATTCATTAACACAGAAATTGAACTTTTATTCTTACAAATATCTGGGTGGAATAGATCAGATTTATTCCTTCCTAGCTTCCCCTCCCTGCCCCCCCCCCCCACCCTAAGCCATTTTAAACTGGAGTGATTAAGACAAGGCAAAGAAAATTAATTCCCCATTATCACTGCATCATTGGCCATGACTGGAATCAGAGCCTAAACTGCCTCTTCTTGAGCCTGATATCCAGTCCATACAATCATTTGGAGGGTAGACAGATTTATCGTTCCCTCTCTACTAGAAAGAAAGAGGACAGTAGCTCTGTTTTGAAAGAAAATGTACATATGAAATTCTCCAGGATCTGTGGCTCAATGTTTCAATTCTTCCATCTGTTCTGTACTTGGGGATTTCAAAAGAGCCATGATTTCCATTTCATTGATAGGAATTCTCTTTCTGTTCATGCTCACCCCAGTCTGATCTCTACCTGCCTTCGTAAGCAGCTTCATAAGTTACTGTGGCCTGCAGGATTCATCCTCTGGTAACCAGCCTTTGAATGATAAGCTTCGGTGGCCTTAGGAGGCTGGTGGTACCGTCTCTGCCAACCAACAAGCATTTATTAAGGGCCTGCTATTTGCCAGGTGATGTGCTGATCATTGGAGATTCATATACCAGGTAATATGCTAAGCTAGTGAGGAAATATAAGGCAAAAAATGAAATAGCTCCAGATCCCAAGGAACGTACAAGGTATATTCAACAGGAATTGGGGGAGTTGGGAAAGGCTTCACATAGGTGAAGCTCAAGGTGAGTTTTGAGGGAATACCATGGATTCCCTGAGACAGAAGTGAGGAAGGGGAACTTTCCCAGCATAGAGGACAGCCAATGTAGAGTAGAAATGGAATGTTGTACATGAGGAATGATAGGTAGACTAGTTTGACTGGAGGGGTAACACAAACTAGAGAGGGACTTCTTCACTTGAATAACAAAATAGTGGATTAGACATTTCCTCTGATCCCCACAACCATAGCAGCCTTTCCAAAACAGAAAAGATGGATCAAATATAAGGCAAACTCAGTTCTTTCCATGGTCTAGGACACCCAGAATCCAAAAGAAAGTAAAAAAAAATCCCTTCAAACCCTAGAACTGATGCTCACTGACCCTGAACTCACTCAACACCCTTACTCAGCCTCCCATACTTCCCACAAGGCCTCACCAACTGAATCAAATAACGTAACACAGACTTATATCAGAACCCACCCCTGCCCCCCATGTCTTTCTCCATTTTTTCAGTGTCTTAGAGACCAAGGTTCCAACCCATGGGATTTTGCTCAGGGATCATCAACAGCCAGCTTGGCCACAGTCCTTCAGTAAAAAACCTAGGAGGGAAGGGAGATGTAACCCAGAAGCATCATCATTTCAAAGCTCTCAACTGCCTGTACAGGGAAAACAGGCTCTGAACTGCTGTTGTGAGGCCAAAGAACTTAGAACAGGGGCAATGGTACAGGTCTTCAAAAAAGAATTCTGTGTATTGGAGGGCTATGCAGCACTCTACTCAAAGCCTAAGGGAAAGAGCACCGCACTGACTCCAAAAGTCAGTTGGAGCAGAGACTTAGGCTGGTGAACTGTGAATTGCCTAGTGTGGGAGGAGGCTGAGAGGTTTGAGATCCAGCCTCCAAGGAATCCACCATAAGAGAGTAGGGAGTCAGGATGTGAGTGATGCAAAACATAAGGGAGGGGAGACTGAAAGTCCCTAGGATTTCAGGAAGAAGAAAACTCAAAATACTTTGAACATAAACAGATAAAACAGCAGGAGGAAGCATGGCTTCCAGAACTTGTAAATTAGTTCAGATATCTGAACAAATACTGAAAAAAACAGGATGAAAGAAAGAGAAAAGAAAAAAAAAAAGGAAAATGATCCAGGACTTGGTGAGACAAAGGACTCTGGAATTTGAGAACATGGAACCACAACGTTTTATTCCTGAATGCCTTAAAAGAGAAATGAGATTATGAGAGCAGAATTTACATTCTGTAAAAATAATGAACAGAACAGCAAAACTTGAATCTGTATTGGCAAGCTTCCACAAAGAAACAGAAGGCAAAAGAGAACAATAGATTAGGAATACAAATGCACATGAGTGAAGGACAGCCTAGAAGAGGAGCAGTTAAAACAATAATGCTAAAACACGTTCTCACAATGCAAGCAAAGCATATTGAACTCAAAGCTAGGACGCATGGTATCAGCCTAAGGATCACAGGTCTCCCAGAAGTACATAACAGGACAAAAAAACGTTACCAATATAACAAAAGCAAACAAATTCTTCCCTCCCTGCCACCCCCCCACACAGAGGCTTCACATTCGCACTCTAAGAAACATAGTGGTTAAATTGACTTCAGAAACTTCACTTCAGAAAGAAGTGCTACAAACCATCAGGAGAACTTCAAATTCAAAGGAAAGGACATTTAAAAAACACAAGACTATTCTTTACCCACTGGAAAAGGGAGGAAGGAATGGAATGTTTCCAAAAAGTAGTGGAGCTAAAGTTCCAGCCCAGGGTAACCTATTCAGCAAATCTGAGTTTAACCATAGAGGACAAAAGAAGGGTATTTAACAATAAAGAAAAATTTGAAAAGTTTTTATTTTAATTTTTTCCAGTTTTTTAACATTTTTATTTAAAGTTTTGAGTTCCAAATCCTATTCCTTCCTCTCTCCCTTCCCTCCCCCCCGAGATGGTAAACAATCAGATCTAGGTTATACATGTGTAGTTATGTAAAACATTTCCATATTAGTCATTTTGTACAGGAAGACTTGAATAAAAGAAAAAAAGAAAGAAAGAAAGTGAAAAATAGCATGCTTCAGTCTGTATTCAATCAATATCAGTTCTTTTTTCTCAAGGAAGATAGTATACCTCATCATTAGTCTTTAGGATTGTTTTGGATCATTGTATTGTTGAGAATAACTAGGTCATTTACAGTTCTTCATCAAAAAATATTTCTGTTACTGTGTACAATGTTTTCCTGGTTCTGTTCCCTTCACTATGCATCAGTTCATGTAAGTCTTTCCAAGTTATTCTGAAATCATCCAATTTGTCATTTCTTGTAGCACATTATAATATATATTTATAAATTTAATTCAGTTCTCTATATATTTGAGAAATGAGCCTTTAAAAGAAATATTTGTTACAAAAATTCCCACCTAGTTTTCTGTGCAAAAACTTTTAATTTTGTATAATCAAAATTGTATGTTTTATTTTTGCAATGCTCTCTATATCTTCTTTGGTCCTAAATTCTTCCCTTATCCATGAATCTGACAAACTATTCCATGTTTTCTTAATTTACTTTTGGTGTCACTCTTTATGTATAAATAATGTACTCATTTTGACCTTATCTTGGTATACAGTGTGAGATGTTGATCTATACCTCGTTTCTGTCATAGTGTTTTCCAGTTTTTTTCAGCAATTTTTATCAAATAATGATTTTCTGTTCCAAAAGCTTAGGTCTTTGGATTTATCACATACTAGATTACCATGGTCATTTATTATAGTGTAATTTGTGCCTAATATATTCCATTGATCTACCACTCTATTTCCTAGCCAATACCAGATTGTTTTGACTGCTTTGTAGTACAGTTTGATATCTGGTATGGCTATTTTTGTTCATAGATTCCCTTGATATCCTTGAGCTTTTGTACATCCAGATGAATTTTGTTATTATTTTTTCTAGCTCTAGAAAATGACTTACTGATAATTTGGTATGGCCTTAAATAAATAGATTAAGTAGAATTGTCATTTTTATTGTATTGGCTTGGCCTACCCATGAACAATTAATATATTTCCAATTGTTTATATCTGACTTTATTTGTGTGAAGAGTATTTTATTGTTGTGTTAATATAGTTTCAGGATTTATCTTGTCAGGTAGACTCCTAAGTATTTTATCTTGTCTACAGTTATTTTAAATAGAATCCAAATTACTAACCATAAGAGAAATATCAATCAAAACAACCCTGGAGTTTCACCTCTTACTCTACAAATTGGCAAACATGACAAAAAATGGCATCAGTTAGTGTTAGAGGGATTGTGGAAAGATAGACATACTAGCACATTGTTGGTGGAGGTGTGAAATTGTCCAACCATTTGAAGCAGCAAGCACCCCGGTGTCCTCAGGGTTTGCTGCTACCACAGGTTCTTGGATCTGCTTTGTTAAAGGAAAGCAACTCAAAATGGGTTAACAAGCTTACTTTAATCAGTCAGACATATATCGTTTACCTTGTTCAGGGGAAAAGGTCAGCACCCCGAACTTCAAAGTATACAGGCAGAATTATCAAGACAGAAACAGATCAAGTAGACAGATTTCCAAACTGTCCAACCATTACATCCATACCCAGTCAACATCTGGGTTTCCACATTCTGGGTTTTTCAAAGCCGGGGGGGCCCTGGACAATGGCTTCCCAGAATACAGATCAAATCACAGAACACTTCTCAAAGTGAGCCCCCAAAACAAAGCTGCACATCAGGGCTTATATAGCCTTCTCCTGGCTCAGAGAATGTAACAACCTTGTTGACTCACTGGCCAATCAAGAAGTATCTACTGAAAAACAAGCCTCCCACCCCAGGCTTCAGGTGCACTTTAGCCTAGGGGCAGGGAAGATCTTCCAAATTTGCATTCCCATTACACCATTTTGGAAAGCATTTTGGAATTATGCAAATAAAGTGACTAAAATGTCTATACCTTTTGACTTGCAGACTCCATTACTGAGCTTATACCCCAAGGAAACTACTTATAAGAAAAGTATCCTCACATACTCCAAAATATTTAAGCAGCATTTTTTGCAATATCTGAGAATTGGAAACAAAGTAGATGCCTATCAATTGGGTAATGGCTAAACAAATTATTATACTTGAATGCAATGGAATATAACTTTGTTTTAACAAATGATGCATGTGATGGATACAGAGAAGCATGAAAAGATCTATATGAATTGATGAAGAGCAAAGTAAATGGAGCCAAGAAAACAATATATACAGTGACCTCAACAGTGTAAATGGAAAGAACAACTACACACCAAAAAAATAAAAAATCAAAAGTAAATATAACAAAATTATAAAGATCAAGGGGGGGGGGGGGCAGGTAGAACAGCGAGTAAGAGCACCGGCTCCAGTGTTGAGAAGACCTGGAGATCTAATCCCGGGCTCAGACACTTAGCACCCACCCAGAAACACCTGGCTGTGTAACCTTGAGCAAGTTACTTAACCCTGATTGCTTTAAAAAAAAAAAGGAGATCAAGGGGGTTCAAATGAAGAGATATGAGAAGACGCTCCCATTATGCCCCTTCACTGAGGTGGGGAAGTCCACAAGTGTTGCATGCTGCACATTTTCAGACTTTTTTCAATATATTAACTCATTGTACCAACATTTATTCTTCTTTTTCCTCTCCAAAAGATACTACTTATCATCTGAGATGGTTCTCTGAGAAGACGGGGAAAGGATACATGAGATACTATACTATGATGATGTAAGAAACACAAAATATAAAAAAAATGCATTTTTGTATTTTTTAAAATACTGGAGACTTTTTAAAAAGACTGGAAAGTTAGGATGGCTGTAGGTCTTTGTAAAACTTTGAGTACCGAACAAAGGAGTTTATGTGTGTCTATATATGTGTGGGTTGGGGGTGGGGAATGATATATTTAGTCAGACCTGTATTTTAGAAAAATAACTTTAGTGGCTATGAAAGGATGTACTTCAATGAAAAAGGAACTTGAGACCAGGAGACCAATTAGAAAGCTATTTTGGTAGTCTAGGTGACAGGTGATGAATTTCTGAACTATATTTGGTGGCCTTATAAGTAAAAAGGTGTGTGTGTGTGTGTATGTGTGTCTATACACACATAAAATATATATGTATATATATATATACACATATATGTATGACATTTTGGAGGTATCAGAAGAAAACATAAGATTTGGTATGTGATCAGATATGTGGAGTTGAGAGTGAGGAGTTGAGGTTGACAAGCAGGGTGGTGAACTTAGGTGATTGGAAGGATAGTGAGTAATACGGGTGTTTGAAAGAGAGAGTATTTGGGAAGTCAAGATAATGAACTCTGTTTTGAATATGTTGAGTTTGAGATTGCCTTTGATCATCCAGTTGTAAGTGTCTAAGAGGCATTTTGTGATGTGAGATTGATGCTCAGGAAAGAGACTAGGCCTGGAAAATAAGTATAATGGTTTTTAATAATATCTACCAAGTGAAAGGGTATAATGAAAAGGACCCATGTGAGAGCCTAGGGGGAACACTTCCAATTATAGGGTTATTAGGATTGATGATCCAGGAAAGGAGACTAAGAAGGAGAGCTAAGAAAAAAAATCATGAGAGGGAAGTGTCAGAAAAATTCAGGAAGAAGAGAGTACCCAGGAATAAATGTTCAAAAATTTCAAATGCTGTAGATAAATTCAGAAGGACATGGACTGAAAAGAGACCTTTAAAGCTGTTCATTTAAAAGATCATCAGTCACTTTGGAGGGAGTAGCTTTGGTTGATTGATGAAGTTGGAAACCAGATTGCAAAGAACCGAGGAGTAAAAGGAAAGGAAGTAGAGGCACTGAATATTAATGACCTTTTCAAAGAGTTTAGTTAAGAAAGTAAGAGAGAGATGTATTGATAGCTAGTAGGCTCTACTGAGCATTATTTTTTTTTAATAAGGGAAGAGGTATAAGCATGTTTGGGGGCAATATGGAAAGCAATAGTAGAAATGAAGATTAGAGAGGATAGGGATAATGAAAGGGTAGGGATCATCTTCATGAAGAAGATGGGAGGAATAGGGTTAAAGATACATCTAGGGGGGCAGTGCAGTGAACAGAGCACTGACCCTGGAGTCAGGAGGACCTGAGTTCAAATCCAGCCTCAGACTTACCACAAAACTAGCTGTGTGACCTTGGGCAAGTCATTTAACCCCAATTGCCCTATCTTCCCCCACCAAAAAGCAAAAAACAAACACACAAACAAAAAAGGATACCTCTAGGGAAGTTGGCCTTGGAAGGAAAAGAGCCATCTCTTCATCAGAGACTGTGGTCAAGGAGGAAATGGTAGAAGGTAATGTTGAGATATTGTGAAACTAGGAAGGGAGAAATTTTCTCAGCAAAGTAAGAGAGACAGGATCCTCAGCTGAAAGGGTTTGGGCTGAGGTTCAATGGGAGGCTTGAGAAGAGACAAGGAGGTAGATAATCAGTTACTCAAAAGCTTGTCAAACCTATAATATCTACCAAGTGCTTGCAGTTCTGCTGGCATTGCCTTCAAAAATCCTAAGTCATCTAGCTGTACCAGATCTAATACTGCATTATAATGCAACAATCAATCAAAACTACTTGGTACTGGCTAAGAAATAGAGTGGTGGATCAGTGGAATAGGTTAGATACACAAGACACAGTAGTCAATGACTATAGTAATCTATTGTTTGATAAACCCAAAGATTCCAGCTTCTGGAATAATAATAATAATAATGCTCATTATTTGACAAAAATTGTTGGGAAAACTAGAAAACAATATGGCAGAAACTAGGCATAGACCAACATCTTACACCATATACCAAGATAAGGTCAAAATGGATACGTGATTTAGACATAAAGGGTGAGACTATAAGCAAAATAGGAGAGCAAAACAATAGTTTACCTGTCAGATCTATGGAGAACATATGAATTTATGACCAAACTAGAGATAGAGAATATTATGAAATGCAAAATGGATAATTTTGATTACATTAAATTAAAAAGGTTTTACACAAACAAAGCTGATACAATCAAGATTAGAAGGGAAGCAGAAAGCTGGGAAACAATTTTTATAGGCAATGTCTCTGATAAAGGTCTCATTTTTAAAATATGTATGGAACTGAGTCAAATTTATAAGAATACAAGTCATTCCTCAAATTGATAAATGATCAAAAAATATGAACAGGCAGTTTTCAATTGAAGCAATTAAAGCTATAGTCATCTGAAAGAATGTTCTCAAATGTTCTTAATCATTATTGATTAGAAAAATGCAAATCAAAACAACTCTGAGATACCACATCACATCTGTCAGCTTGGCTAACATGACAAAACAGAAAAATGATAAATATTGGGGAAGATGTGAGAAAATTAGAATATTAATGCATTGTTGGAGTTGTGAACTGATCCAACCATTCCAGGGAGCAATTTTTTGAACTCTGCCCAAAATAAAACTGTGCATACCCTTTGATCATCAATATCCCCACCCTACCAGGTCTATATCCCAAAGAGATTAAAAAGGGAAAAGTACCCGCATGTACAAAAATATTTAGAGCAGCTCTTTTTGTTGTGACAAAGAATTGGACATCTAGGGGGTACCCATCAATTGGAAAATGGCTGAACAAGTTGTGGTATATGAATGTAAGGGAATACTATTGTTCCATAAGAAATGATGAGCAGGTGGACTTCAGAAAAAGCTGGAAAGACCTACATGAACTGAGTGAAGTAAGCAGAACCAGGAGAACACTGTACACAGTAACAGCAACATTGTGCAATGACCAACTTTGATAGATTTAACTCTTCACAGCAATGCCATGATCTACAATAATTCCAAAAGAATTTCCACACAATGGAAAATGCTGTCCACATCCAGAGAAATAACTATGGAGTCTGAATGCAGATCAAAATATACTATTTTCTCTTTTTTTCCCCTTTCTTGTGGTTTTTCCCTTTTGTTCTGATTCTTCTTTCACAACATGATTAATGTGGAAATATGTTTAATATGATGATACATGTATAGCCTATACCAGATTGCATGTCATCTTGAGAAGGAGGAAGGGGAGGGTGGGGAAAAATTTTAGAACTCAAAATCTTATAAAAGTGAATGTTGAAAACTAAATATTAATTAACTAAAAAAGTAGAAAGAATCCAAAGTCATCTCCACATAATGAGTCATTATAATAGACCTCTAGTGGAGGGAAATTGCCTTAGGGACATAGTGGTTTCTAATAGAGATGTCATGGGCAGAAAGTCATGACTGAATTTAAATTCTTTAAAGATTAAATAAAATTCTTTCACTGCATCTTTCCAAACCATGCTGGCTGTATTATGGCCATCTTCCACATCTCTCTCCCACTTCATCTCAGACTGTGTCCATGGGACACTGATAAACCCTATCAGGATAAGTGAACCTTCTTGTTTTTGCTGGAAACTATGCCACCACTCACATACTTCCCAGTGTCTTCCTTCTACCTCCCCTCTATTAGAATGTAAGCTCCTTGAGGATCTATTTGCTTGCTTTACTAGGTAAAGCCGCTAGGTGGCACCATAGTGCATAGAGTGCTGGCCCTGTATTCAGGAAGCTGTATGACCCTGGGCACATCACTTAACCCTGTTTGCCTTAGTTTCCTCATCTTTAAAATGAACTAGAAAAAGAATTGGAAATCACTGCAGTATCTCTACCCAAAAAAACCCCAAATGGGGTCAGAAAGTCAGACACGACTTAACAACAGCCAGTATACTTAACACAATGCCTAGCATATAATGAATATTTAATAAATGCTTCTTCATTCTGTGGTGAAGATCACCTTCATTGTGAATGGCTTTTTTGTTCATCTAATCAGGTGACATCCTAGGACTAGCTGGTAATAGGTGCTACTCACTGGTTTTAGTCTCAGGATTATCCATCCAGGTCACAGCGTTCTTTTCTGTACAGAGCTGCATTTTTCCTCTCATCCTTACTCCTAACCAGAATGTGTAATCTCTTTGAAAATAGTACTGTTATATTATTTTCATTTTATTTTAATTTTTATCTCTAGAAACTGAAGGAGTCAACATTGTGTAGTAGAAAGACGGCCTTGAAGTCACAAAGTACTGTGACAAGTCTTGACTCTCATACATATTGACTTTGTGGCCCTGGGCAAGTCACCTAACTATTCATTGTCTTCAGGCAAAACTCTAAGGCCACCAACTGTTGGACTGTTACTATCTGGAGGCATTTTCTTTTTCAGAAGTTCACTGTACATTGAAATAATAGGTCTATACCAAAAAATCTCCAGATTCTAACATGGTACCACAGTAGAGTCTCAATCTGGATTCCATTGTTATAGAAAATTCTAGGATGATGAAACCCTTTCTATCGATGTAGGCTGGCACTTCTGCATCTTATTTTCTGAGACTGCTACAGAGTCTAGAGACTTACCCTGGTTCATACAGCTAGTATGTATCAGAGGACTGGAACTCAGGTATGCCATGCTTTGAGGACAGCTTTCTTTCCACTCCACCACTCTTTTGAGTATATGTAGAATTTGCTTAACAAAAATTTATTTAAAGCTTTTTTTCTGGCTTCCTTAAGGATATCCCTAAAAGTTGTGGAGGTAGTTTGAATATAAGTTCCTTTAGAGTAGCAATTATTTCAGGCTTTGAATTTGTATCCTCAGTGCCAAACGCCATTCTGGGCACACGGTAAGCACTGAATAAACATTGGTTGAATTTAGTTGTATGCCTCTGCCATCATATAGTCCAATACATTTCCTAGTACTGTTCACTATGAAATGGAACTTCATGGGAAAGGGTGTTTGAGTTGTCCAGGCAAGGAAGAGTTTGGTAGGAACAGGAGACAGTCCACATATCACTAAAGTACCTAGAATGAACAGCTGTATTAGCCTAGGTAGATAGTTGTTAGAACAGTCATTCTGCTTTCAGTCTTCTGTTTTTAGTTCATGATTTATATACCCTAACACATCCTGACTTGTGTCTTTTGCCTGCTGTCTTAATAACATCCACATCCTTCTTCTCAAAAAAGTAGAGTCTACAATTGTCACTGAGCTCTGTTGGTCAAGAAAAATGCATTTGTAGATGACTAGCAAATGTGCTCACAAGGAATTGAAGTAAAGTTTCCTTGTTAATTCATTGTTGACTGAGTTATCAAAGCTAAAGAATAAAGGCTTTGTTTTTCATTAAAAGTATTCCTTAACAGTCTATATATTGTGCTGTCTGGGGATCCTGGTCCATTGACTATTGTAAGGAAGATGGAATCAAAACCAATGTGTTCCACTTTGAACTCTATAACTCTGGCATTTGCCTTTAAGAGAAAGAGACAGATAGATGCTAGTTATGAGACCCATAGAGGAAAAGCATTATTAACAGACTTACTTCTTTGGAGAGGAAGCCTGTGCATCTCCAGGACCCCTCCAGGGAACCACACATCCCCAAGAGAAGAGTCATTCTTTGTTCACAGGAAGCAGCAGAGCAAGATTAGAATCCCAGGTTGGAGCATCTGGGAGAGAAGAGAAGTTCCTGGTCAATGCCAAGTTCGTGGTCCAAGCCTCCTGGGGCTGTGTAGTTCCCCAGACAGACTTCACAAAGCATGTGTAGACTTCCCTCACAGGGCACTGAGCCCAGTTAACCATGGCACTCTCTTCCCTTATGTGTCTCTTTTAAAGGCTCAGTCTGTGGTGTAAAGCTGACCGTGAATCAGTCACTCACTCTTCTTGAGCTGATGTCACTGGGTCAGGGAGGCATCTTCAGGCCAAAGCAGAGTCCTCCTTCTTTAACCTGACTAAAGGGGGGAGTTAAAATTGACCAGACTCCTCTGGGCCCTCCCTCCCCATTGTCTAAATTGAATTGATATGTGCCCAGTGAGGCTCAAAACATGAAGAAAATGAAAAGAAATTCCTGTGTCTCAGGAATTCAATCATCAACTATTAAAGACATAGTACCTAGTAATATTTTATATGATACTCTTTTGCTAGAAACAGTGGGGGACTCAGTTAACTTACTATCAAAATTCTGTTAAATCAAGTCCTAATGGGCAGAAAATTTCTCTGTTGGACAATCGATAAGATTTACACAAACTCAGACCTCACTTATAGGCACACTGAGTGCAAAATAATCAAAGAAAAATTTATTAAAAGGAAAGAAATCTTGGTTCCATTAACTATCATACAAGAAATGGACAAGGAGTATCTGTCAGTCTTGGAGGAGGATGGATGCATATAAAGGCATACTGTATACTTATCAAGGGCAGTTAGGTGACACAGTAGATAGAGTACTGGGCCTAGAGTCAGGGAGGCTTGTCTTTGTGAGTTCAAATCCAGCCTTATACACTTACCGTGTTTCCCCGATAATAAGACACTGTCTTATTAATTTTTTTGGACAGAAAAACACCAGAGGGCTTATTTTCAGGGGAGGGCTTATTTTAATGAACATTGACAGCAATTTTAATAAACAGGTAAATGTGAACAAAAAAATGTACCTTTATTCAATAATGAATTCAATAAAGAACAGGATGACGCGCTCACTGCTGCAGCTCTGATTGGATGCAGCTCGGAGCGCGGCGTGCGTTTCACGGGGGGGGAGGGGGACGGTGCATACAGAGGGTACCGTGATGTAGCGCGGGGGATCACCTTCACTACAGTAGCAATCTCAATAGGGCTTATTTTCGGGGGAGGGCTTATTTTAGAGGAATCTTACACAGTAAGGGGAGGGCTTATTTTCGGGATAGGTCTTATTATCGGGGAAACACGGTACTAGCAGTGTGACCCTGTGTAATGGGAATGTAAATTCAAAGATCTTCCCTGCCCCTAGGCTAAAGTACACCTGGAGCCTGGGGTGGGAGGCTTGTTTTTCAGTAGATACTTCTTGATTGGCCAGTGAGTCAATAAGGTTGTTACATTCTCTGAGCCAGGAGAAGGCTATATAAGCCCTGATGTGTAGCTTTGTTTTGGGGCTCACTTTGAGAAATGTTCTGTGATTTGATCAGATGAAACTATGGGAAGCCATTGTTGAGAGCCCCCCGGCTTTGAAACCCAGCTGTTGTTTGGTATGGATGTAATGGTTAGACAGTTTGGAAAATTGTCTACTTGATCTGTTTCTGTCTTGATACTTCTGTCTGTATACTTTGAAGTTCAGGGTGCTGACCTCTTTCCCCTGAACTAGGTAAACGATACATATCTGACTGATTAAAGTAAGCTTGTTAACCCATTTTGAGTTGCTTTCCTTTATCAAAGCAGATCCAAGAACCTGTGTTGGCAGCAAACCCTGAGGACACTTGGGGTGCTTGCTGCCACACCCTGGGCAAGTCACTTAACCCTACTTGCCTTAGTTTCTTCCTCTGTAAAATGAACTGGAGAAGGAAATGGCAAGCTACTCCAGTGTCTCTGCCAGAATTACACCATATGGGGTTATGAAGAGTTGAAATGACTGAATAGCAACAAAAATACTTCTCAACCTTGAGCAGAAGGACCAGCTCCATCCCCTGTACTGTTTTCTGTGGACTGTGTTCCCATCTGACAGATGACCAGGTCATGAGGTATAGATCTCTCCATAGATCACTGCTGAATCCACATCTGTTTTCCCCCATCTATGTCTGTCTCTTAAGTCCAGAGAAATCTTTCTATTTTAACATATCAGTCAGTCAACATGTATTAAGTACTTATTATGTGCCAGCCAGTGTGCTAAGCACTAGGGATATATGTAAAAAAGGGTAAAAGACAGTCCTTTCCCTCAAGAACCTGATAGTCTAATGGGGGAGGGGAAAAGGATAACATGCAAATAATCATATACCTGCTATATATGCAGGATAAATTGGAAATAATCAACAGAGGCATAGCACTACAATTAAAGGGGGTTGTGACGGGCTTCCATAACTCTTTACAGGACTGCTTAGTATTATAGGAGGTCTGTAAGCTCACTCCTAGCTACTGAGGGCGGAGAAGGAACCCAGGAGTTCCTTCAGAACTCCAGCTGAGTTTCTTTCCTGAAGTCTATTTTCTTGTACTAAAGTGCCAAAATAAGACACTTCTCCCGAGGTAATCCCACCTTCTTATAGTCTTATAACAATTAATTTTTGCCATGCATGGAGCAACAAAGAATGTGGTCCTTTCACTCTCCCTGTGCTGCATGTCATTAAACCAAGGGTAGTCATGAGCCAAGGGATTAGTGAAACCAAGAAATTAACAGTGAACTCTTTAGTTGGAATTATTCATCGTTCTGTCAGGGCAATTAGGTACGCCCTCCACTGGCACAAGTCAAAAGTGCTTTTAATATTTTGCAGTGGCTAAAATTTCCATCACCTTGTGGCAGAGTTTCTGTTTGGGGACTTCCCCAGACTTAGCCAGGTGGGCCCTTAGGTGGCAGACACAGTCATTTGTTAAGCCTGTTCAAGCCTTTCCAGCTTGGTTGTACTTGTTAGAGCTGTTCTCCTTTGGCATAATCCTTGGCAATGCAAGATCGCCTCCATGGCATTTTAGGATTTTGGTAACATCTGGCAGGAAACCAGTGGTACCATCCAGATTTATTAAGGAGTATGCTAAGGAAAAGATCTGCCGTGATCTTTCCCTTGAGAGTGAATTTCAATCCCAAACTAAAGCTAAAACTAACTACCAGTTACCGTTCTCTTGTGCCGGGCAGTATTCATGAAAATACAAAAGAGACAGGTCTTTCCCTCAGAGAGCTTACATTTTCTGGGGGAATACAATGCATTGATATATACAAAAAAATTATTTCAGGAAAGGGGCACTGTCTACTGTGAGAATTGAAAAGAGATGTGAGGAGGGAGAACATTGGTGCAAAGTGGGAAGAGCCCTAGAATTGGATTCAGAAGTGCTGGGTTCAAATCCTGATCCTGCTATCTATGTGACCTTTGGCCAAATCCTTTTAGCTCTCAACTCCAGTTTTTTGTTAATATCTTTTTGCTCATCAGTAAAAGGAGATTGGGCTAGATGCCCATGAAGGTGCCCCCTGGCCCTATATCTAGGACCCTTTCAAAAGTCTGTTTGGAATGTAGAATGTATTAGGGGGATTAATGAATAAACCATCTGGAATGATAGAGAGGAGGTTAGATTTTATCCTAGCGGTAATGGGGAGCTACTGAAGATCCTTGAGTAAAGGAGTGACATGGTCACACCAGATGCCAAAGTAAAGCCCAGATGAATATGAAGAGTCTAATAACTAAGAGTTCTAAGAATTGGGAGATCCATCTTCAGTCAGAACAATGGGTACATCCACAAAAGAATGAAACAAAGAAGTATTTAGTGGCATCTAGGTAGCACAGTAAATAGAGCACTTGCCCTGGAGTCAGGAGGACCTGAGTTCAAATCTGGATTCAGATACTTGACACATTTAATAGCTTGGTGACCTTGGACAAGTCACTTAACCCCAATTGCCTTACCTTCACCCCTCCAAAAAAAAGAGTATTTATTCAGCACTTACTTTGTGTCAGACACTGTGCTAAGCACTTTTCAGATAACTTATGTGATTCTCACAATGGGAGATAGAGGTAAAGTGACTTTCCCAGGGTCACACAGCTAGTGAGTCTCTCAGATTGTGTTTTAACTGAGGCCTTATTCCAGGCCCAGTGCTCTGTGCACTGTGGCGCCACCTAGTGGCCGCCATATGGATCCAGTCATTAGGGAAGCTCAATTCAGGGTGATGAATATATCAGGGGGGATTGGAGGTGCAAGGAGCTTTTTGACAGCTTCATGGGACCCCTGAGTGCCCCTTTCCCCGAACCTCATGGAAGGACCTCCTGCTCAACCCCAGAGACTCAACTGGGGAGACATGTGCTCAAGAAAGGTAATGAGCACAAGGTCACGTAACCAGCTGAAGGCTGTTTGTTACCGCTGGTTGTATAAGGCATCCCAAAAGTCTAAGTTCAGTTTTAAAGTACTAAGCTATTAAAATTAAAACTTCTCTAAGACTATCTTGTACCCTTATAGATCTTGGAATGCTTTTTGAGTTCACTCTATTGAGTATTTTAGAACAAGAAACCAGACCCATAATTGCCTATAATCCATGGTTGTATAACCACGATACCTTGAGAATGAGTCTTAAAGTAAATCTCATCTTACAATCCTGACTTTCACCTGTCATCTGAAGCCATGGGCAGGCCTCACATTAACTTCATCACTCAATAGTCCTATGCCATTCGCTCAGTTTTCTTCTATTCCTAAGAGGGACCAGATTATGTGCTGAGATGCAGTGAAGTGTGATATATGATCAGACAAGGAATGGCAATTGCTTTGCTTGTGTCTCCAATGATAGAATGGAAAATATATCTATTATTTTGTGCTTCTGTTTTGCTAAGTGTCCCTATAGATTATGCTGTGAGGCTGAAAATCCTCTCAATCTCTTTTAATATAGCTCTTGTCTACTGAGAAAATTTCAATTCACTGAAATTTAGGTTCAGGGTTTTGTTTCCCACCCACCCCCATCACTGGGGCAGTAGAGAAATCCCAGGGTCTCTCTGGAAGAACACTAAAGAATGCTCAGTCTTAATCAGAAGTGGTGTCAACAGTGGGTAGGGAGATATTATATTTTTACTTTCTCTGATTAGTTATCTGAATCAACATGCCTAACATGGAAATTCATCTTTGTTATTTAGGAGAATGAAATTCAGATGTTCCAAGATAAATTCAGATGCCTTCTTGCCTCACCACTCCTCCTGTGCATTGACCATACTGTACTCCTTCATGAGTCCAGTGAACCAGCCTGAGCTGAACTTACCTTCTTCTGCCTTCCTCTTTTGAAAGAGGACATTTTCAGCACCGGCCCTGGAGTCAGGAGGACCTGAGTTCAAATCCAGCCTCAGACACTTAACATTTAACTAGCCGTGTAACCTTGGGCAAGTCATTTAACCCCAATTGCCCTGCCTTCCCCCCTCCAAAAAGCAGAAAAAAAGAGGATCTTTTCACATGACTTGAATCCTCATCATAGAACTCTCCTCTTGCCCTTTCTCCTCTTCTTTGCCATGTAGTCTGATGGATTTCAGTTTTCATGTAGAGTTGCCTACTTAAGATGTATATTAAGCACAAGCCGAGGTACTGTAAATCAATAGGCAGAACCGCAAAGACAACTTAATTTTTGATCATGGGTAATAGAACTTAATTTTTCATCCTATGTAGTAGTAAGCATATCAAATCCAATTCAACCCAGACATCTTAAATCATTGTGAGTGTTAAATAATTAAATGCATTGTGTAGCCAAGGGATGCAGCATATGGCTTACCCGTAGGTTCCCTTCATATATTGATTTTCATGCAAGAAGCGTCTAGCAATTTCCTGGCACATGTGCTTTTGAATTTGCATTCTGGTGATAGAGATGCAGCAATAACAAGCTGCCCCATCTATAGCAAAAGTTATTGTATCACTAAAATTGGTTCCTAGCATATTTTGTTGTAGAAACTTTATTAATAGATTGAGATATTTATTGAAGAGTTTATTCCCATACCCCCCCAAGGCTTAATTGATCCAGCCTTAGGCAACTTTTAATATTTATAAAATCTTGTTTAGACTATAAATTCTTATGGTATGAGAAGAAAGGTACATAAAATTTATGGTATGAGAAGAAAGGGTACACCCTTTAAACATTGTGGGGTAGCACATACCAATCTTAGGGTTACTAGAGTACAGAAACTTTATTGTGAATATTTTTGAGGATAGGAAAATCAAGTGTATTTTGTTTGCTGATAAGTTTCAATAGCCTCAACAAAGAAGTCATTTGCCATTGATTGAGCTGTGGGAGTAATTAATAGATCAATAAATCGATAATGATGATAACAAATGGTTTGTTTGTCAGGGAAGCTGTGGACAAGGCAGAAAGGTCAAATGATTATTGAGAAAGCCCAACCATTAATGGAAATCAGCAGTCATGCTGAACAGCTAACTGTTTCCTGAGAATCAATGGAGAGTAGATTTTTTTTAGGTACTGACCACTTGTAAAAATTGGTCTTGAGCTCATTGATTTTAGAAAAACATGGATAGATTTACACAAAGTAATGAAGAGTGAAAGGTGCTAAACCAAGAGAACATTGTGTATAGTCACAGCAATATTATTTTAAAAACAACTTTGAGCAACTAAGTCATTTTATAAATATCCAAATTAACTACAAAGGACAGATGAAGGAAGACACCATTCAGAGAAAGAATTGATAAACAAAAGCATGTATAGAATGATTTTACATAAATATGCATATTTGTGTCTAATGGTAACCATTTCTAGGGCAGGAAAAGGAAAAAAAGAGATTTATATGATAACTTTATTATATTTTAAAAAAGAATAGCAAGGTATACTTAATGCTCAATCATCTTTTTTTGTTCTACTGTATTATAGAAATACTTGTTTTATTTCATATATTAAAAATAAATTTTTTAAAAAAGGGGGCATCTTGGGGGCAGCTAGATGGTGCAGTGAATAGAGCACTGGCTCTGGAATCAAGAGGAACTGAGTTCAAATGCGGCCTCAGAAACTTAACACTTACTAGCCTTGTGACCTTGGGCAAGTCACTTAACCCTGAATGCCCTGCATTCCTCCCTCTAAAAGGCAAAAAAAGGGGGGCGGGAATCCTGGTCTTTGATTCTAGGCAGTCATTCCAAGAGTGTATTTCATTCCTTCTATATCCTTCCACCCTAAAACAAGTAAAGCTCAAGGATATAAAGATATCTGTTCACTGATGTATAAACAGGGGAAAGAGTATTGAACTTGTAGTCACAGTATGTGGATTCAAATCCTGACTTGGACACCTTCTATCTCATGATTGGAGAAGGAAATGGCAAGCCACTCCAGTATCTTTGCCAAGAAAGTCCCATGGAAAGTATTGGCATGATATGGTCCATGGGGTAATGAAAAGTTGGACACAGCTGGATGACTAAGCAACAACAACCTCATGACCTTGGGCAAATTTCTAACTTCTCTGGACCTCAGTTTCCTATTTTGTAAAGTAAGGAAATTTGATTATAGATCAATAAACATTAATTACCTATCATTATGTGTTCAGAAGCAGTGCAGCATGGTGGATAGAAATTTGACCTCAAAGTCATGAGAACTTGAATTCAAGTCATACTTCTAACACATCCTGGCAGAGTGATCCCGGGAAGGCTGACTACTTAACTTCTCCACCAAACCCTCTAAGGAGACATTTTGTGGAAGAGCTCTTGACCTGCATTGGAAGACGGAGTTCCAATATATGGTATTTCCTTATATCATTGAAATCACAGTTCCAGTTTCTATCCCTTATACTACTGTATGTTAGCCACCATGCTCTCTTGTTCGTTCCATCTCCAATTCTCTGATTCTGTAAAGAAGTGAGGAACCCAAAATGAAACATGATTAAACAAAGCCAAACAAAAGGTACAAAAAAGGAAAGTAACACTAGTGCATAGCTCAGGGAGAGGGCAAGTGGAAAGGCTGGATTCAGTGAACTTGTCTTAGGGTCTGGGAACATGTATTGGGCTGCTCAGAAGTGTAGTGAGATTAGAGGTGAAGGGAACAGCTGTGCCAGAGACAAGAAGGTTATGAGAGAAGGGGAAGGATGTGAGGTATCCAAAGGGCATGGGGAGAGGGTGGTAGCACATTATCAGCTAGTTTGTGAATGTTAAAACTGCTAGTTAAAACTCGATATGTGGAGTTAGAATTTGCTGGTTATCTGGCTCTGGTGACACTGTACAACTTAGAACCATAAGGAAGAGCTTTTAAAGTTATCTAGATTCTCTTAGCAGTTGGCAAAATGTCTGACTCTTTGTGACCCTGTTTTGGGTTTTCTTGGCAAAGATACTGAAATGGTTGGCCATGTCCTTCTCCAACTCATTTTACAGATGAGGAAACAGAGATAGAGTTAAGTGAGTTGCCCAGGGTCACACAGCTAGTAAGTGAGGCCAAACTTGAACTAAGAAAGACGAGGCTTCCTGACTGCAGACCCAGCACTCTATCCAATTGCAATTAGCAGCAGTGTGACCTTGTAGTATCTGGTGCATAATAAGTGCTTAATAAATCCTGTTTTATTCATTTTTTCATTCATCAATCTATCCATTCATTTGTCAGTTCATCCATCCATCTAGTCATCCATGCATTCATTCATGTTTGGGTTGTTCTACTTAATATGAGATGATAAGATCTGCCTAAAGCATCTGCCTATCTCCATATTTATAAGTATAGATTCATGGTATATTGGATTCTTGGGGTTCTCAGAGATTCTCTCATCCTTTCCTCTCAATTTACAGGTGAGGAAACTATTAGTTCAGAGTTCTTTCTCTATGCCATTCTGCCTAGAGCATCAGAAAAATAAAAGAATGATTGGAAGTGTTCTTAGAACCCCCTCCCCAAAGATAAACACCAGTATGATCTAGTGATAGTCTTCAAGGTAATTTAATTTAACAGATGCAACTAAAAGTTATTTAAATTTAAGGAATGTTCCCATGTTAAAAAGTATTCTCTTTTGAAATACCATGAGGGTAGTTATAATCTGGGAACTCATCAAGGCCAAGGACCAATTTTTCTTGACCATGGAATCATGTAGCTTTGTAAAAATTATGAACATGAGGTCAGTGTGTAATCCTCTGTCTTCATACCTCTAAAGAGTTCTCCTGGAGAATATAGGAACTTTGAAGATAAAGCAATGAATTTATCTGTCTCTACAGAATAGGTCTGATAGATGGAAATCTGCACGGGCCCCATAGATTGTTAATGAACACGTGGAGAATCAGCTGAGGCATTATATTTAGCTTTGATGTTATGATGTATTATCTTGATTCATGATTCTTACAAATACAAATTGATATTTGAACCCCCTGGGTTAAATTCTCTAGACTTTTTGCAACGACTATTATTACCTTTTCCATCGCTTAGAATTTTATAGACCTGAGATCTCAAGGGTTTTCTACTCTGCATAACTCAGCAACAGAGAAATGTAAGCATTTCAGTAGGCTATGGACTCTTAGCTAGTATCTCATCATGCTTACACATGCATGCTTATCTTGCTTGTTAGAGTAATTTATTTACCCTAATTGTCAAGCAAATAACTTCCATAGGCATGTTTATCAAAGAAGGCAGAGTAATGGAGCAAAATCAATTAGCAATTATAGAACACCTTCCATGTGCCAGGAATTGTGTTAAACTCTAAGAATACCAAAAACAAGAGTCAACGCCCCCCCCCCAAAAGATAAAAAAAAATCATTCCCTCCTCTCAAGGAGCTCACATGAAAACAATTAAATACAACAAAGTAGATCCAGGATAAATTGAACCTGGTCTCAGAGGGAAGGTACTAAAATGAAGAACTGGGAAAAAGCTTCTTGCAAAAGGTGGAAGAAAATTGAAAGCCACCAGGGAAGCCACAGATGAGGAGGGAGAGTGGTCCGGTCTGGGCTTCTGGGATAGCCAGTGAAGGAAGGGCCTTGGAGTCTGGAGATGGAATTCCATGTACAAAGAAAAAAAAGAGACCAGTGTTACTGGACCAAAGAGTCTGTGGAAGGGGAAATGTATGAGAAGACTGCGGGGAAATGTCATTGATTTACACTTCCTCAGAATCCACTTGCCAGAAAGTTTGATGTCCAGGGTCTTGTCCACTGCAGAAAGTCATAGGATCATGTATTTGGACCATTGAGTTCAATCTCTTTATTTTACAGATGCTAAAATGGACATAGAGAAAGAGGTTAAATGACTTGCTAGGGTCACATAGCTGCTAAGTGTCAGAGGCAGGATTTGAACTAGGGTCTTCTTGACTTCATGCTTAGCATTCTGACCACTGCAACATCAGCTGTCTCTGCTTGGAGTTCAGAAATGGTATATAGTGGGAGATTCTAAAGTAATAGTTTTAATTATTACCTTGGCTAGATTTTTTTCAGATGTACAGTAACGGCAATTCTGTAGCACATTTTGTCATTTACCCTTTTATTTTTTGGAGGAGAGTAGGAAAACACTTGCTATTTTCAAATTTTTCAGACTCTCTCCTATTCTTTATGATCTTCCAAATGTCATTTGCAGCTCAGTGATCACTGAGCCACTTTTCTCTGAGCCAAGTAAGTAAAGTCATCATGGGCAACCCAGAGCTCTCTTGCTTTCTTCTTCTCTTGTATCTGTCTGTTAGCCATTACCGAGTTCTGTCCTTTCCCCTAAAAGATTTCTCTTTGACACAAAGTGAAACAAGGCAAGTGAAAGTATAAGTGAAATAGGCATGGAGTAATCCTTCATTTGCTCTTTTGTCGATTATCACTGCCCCATCCACACTAAACAGTGATCCTATCCTTTCTACAATCCTCATTTCTCCTGCCAGCCTAAGCTTTAGCATTCCTTAAACTTTAATCTTAAAGGACCATGCCACTCAGTTGTATTTATTCTGTCACATACCTTTGCTTTCATCTTCTGCATATACCTTTTTCTTTTAAAAAAAAATCTAGATTAGTTGATGAGTTTCCTCCCCATTGACATCAGTCTCTTAACACAATCCCTCTTTTGTTTTCTCATTAGAATTTTTCTTTGTGTCTTTAGAACTTTATTCTTGAAAGTTTCCCATCCTCCTTGAGCTGAGTTCCCCTTCAGAATTGTTACAGAAGACAATTAGTTCCATCAAAATAGTGTTATTAGAAGATATTCCTGGGTGGTCCAAATTCACATGGGAAAAATGCAATAGATCTTGAAAGATTGTTGGACATAGATCCAGGGGGTCTGGTTTATGAATTTTGGCTCTGACAGTTAATATGGACCTGAATTTCCCGGTGTGTAAAGTGAGAATAATAACACTTGTACCTCACAGGATTAAGGAGAGCAAAGTGCCTTTTAAAAAATATTTAGGCACAATATACATGTGTTGGATTTTGTTGTTGTCATTCTTGTTGTTGCTATAGCCTCAATTCCCTCTACTCTTCCCCAAAACGGCCTTTACTTCCTCAGTTCTTCTCCTGGCCTTCAACTCTGTTACTTCAGTGTATTGCTAAACCCTCTTAATGTTTACCAACCCGTGGGAGGGAGAAATGACTGACTCCTAGTGATGCACGTGTGTTCTTTCTCCCCCTTTCAGTCCCTTGGGCTACTGAAAATTATACCTGACTGGAACCTGTGAGGAAGAGGTAGGCTCAAGCTATGGGACACTTTGAGACCAAAAGTTTTCTATATGACAGCTCAAGTTGTCCTAGTACATGTTTTCTAATTGGCCATGACAATGAGGGTAGGATAGAGGGGTATGAACCAAAAATATTCAACAGCCCGGAAATGGAAAGTAGCCTCTAAATCCTCACTTAAATGCCCACATTCATGGTAGATGCAATACACTTGTGTATGCATCAACTGCCATGGTTTCTTTTTTCCTAATGTCCTCTGGTTAGACAACATACATGGTAAATTTAAATTATTTCCTACACTAAGCATGCTACTTACCTTCATTAAAATTTATCTGCTGTCCTATTTTCCAGTCCTGTTTGATTATATCCTTCTGGAATTTCTTGCAATTCTCTGTAGTTTTTGCTAGCCTACATAATTTCATGTCATCAGATAATTCAATGAGCTAGCTACTTATTAAAAATCCAAATCACCAATTCCTGAGACACCCCATTAACTTCTTATATTGGACGTTTGTTTGTACTCATTTTCTTCCTCTGAACCAATTTTGAAACCACAAGAGAACTTGATATCCCATTCCATCATTAGTAGTAATCGCCATGCTTAGCCTTTTGGATGTTCAAAACTCTTTAAAATCATTAACTTGTTTATCTTTGTAGCACCCCCAAAGGTAGGGCAGCTGTATAATCCCCATTCTCCAGATAAGGAAGTAGAGATTTGAGGAAGGTCATGATACAAGGTAATCATTTGGCCAGTGAACTTTGATTATATATCTACATTGTACAAAGAGTGGAACTAAGGGGCTATAGAAATAACAAGCAAGAGGGGGTTGGTCTTGTCTACCTCAACAAATTATCAAGTCCTCATGAGCCTTTTGGTTTCCATTTCTTGGGTAAGGGTTATTGTAAATAGCCAGTTCTTAGACAAGGTTATTGACTAACTAACCTATTCCCTTATGTTGAAAAGATTTTGTAATTGAATGGGATAAAAAAAATGAAGAGCTTATAAAGGCAAGTGTCAAAGCTACAACAGCAAAATGATAATTATTTTCAATATTTCCAGTTAAGTTGGAAAGCATCTCCACAAATCTTAGTAATCAGTGAGGGGAGTTAAAGAAGAGCAAAAATGATAGGTCAGTGGAAATAGTTTTGAACCTGGGGAAACTACAGTTCCAATATGGAGATCATTGTCTTCCTTTCAGTTAGTAATTCTCTGTATGCTTTATGACACTGGCAAACCACTTCAATGCTTGTTGGCTTGGTTTCCTTATCTGTTAAATGAGTGGGATGAATTACATGATCTCTTAGGTTCTCTCTAAAGCCATGATGATCTAAGAGAGGTGTTCTTGTCATTAGGTTTGTGAATTCTTTCCAAAGTATTTTGATAATTTTATTTCAATATAATTGATTTTCTTTGTAATCCCATGCATTTCATTTTATACTTTTCAAAACATGATTCTGAGGAGTTCTTAGGCACCACCAGGCTGCCACAGAGGTCCACAACACAAAAGAAGGTGAAGAACTGTTCTTAGTACTATTCCATCATAGGAGAAGACGTTTACTGAAGGATGTTGCCACAGTCCAGTCTAGCAGATTAAGATCTTAGAGGTGGTGTCACAAAAGAATCAGAGGTTAAAATGCCATAAAATAAGGGACTCTTTTATTTAATTATGCATTCTAAGTCATAATAGGGAAGGTCCAAAGCGTAAATTGAGGTGTAAGCATAAGGAGGAGCAAGAAGGAAAGGTTATAACCAAGGAGATCACCAAACATCAGGTGCATTGATTGGTCTTCAAGCCAGAGGGAGAAGGCGTTATCCATGGTCCTGAAAGAGGCTCTACCCTTGGACTTGTTGCTCTTAAAAGGTGTAGTTAAAAGAACATTGGTGCTGGAGTCAGAACACCTAGGCTTAATTCCCAGTTCTATAATTGGGATGATAATACCTAAAATTATGTTTTGGAAAAATGCCTTGTAAACCTTCAAAAGAAATAAATGTGCATTATTTAAATATATTAGTAACAATTTTCTGTAAGTTTTATGTTTCTCAAAAATTATAGCAAACTGTGAAACATACTCATGTAAGCTGGATAGCATTCAGAGAAGGGGAACTAGGATAGTGAAGGGCTTTGACTCTGTAGGGCAGCTGGGTGGCACAGTGGATAAAGTGCTGGCCCTAGAGTCAGGAAAAGTCATGTTCTTGAATTCAAATATGGTGTCAGACACTTACAAGCTGTGTGACTCTGGGCAAGTCACTTCACCCTGTTTGCGTCCATTTCTTCATCTGTAAAATGAACTGGAGAAGGAAATGGCAGACCACTCCAGTATCTTTGCCAAGAAAACCCCAGATGGAATCACAAAGAGTCAGATGCAATTGAAATGATTGAACAACAGTCACACATTGATTCCATATCATAAGAGACTCAGTTGAAGGAACTGGGGGATACTTAGCTTTAATTATAGAAGATGAGAGTAAGACATGTTAACTGTTTTCAAACAATGTAATGCTTGATGTGTGGAAGAGGGATTGAACTTGTTGGATATGTTCCCAGTGGGCAAAACCAGGAACAATGAGTGGCAGCTTTAAAGGTGCAAATTTAGACTTGATGCAAGGGGGGGGGGGGAAATACTTCCTAATATTTAGAGCTGTCCAACTATATAATGAGCTGTTTTGAGAAGTTATGAATTCCCCCTACTGGAAGTTTTCAGTCAATGGTTAGATGAATACATGATAGGTAAATTGTGGTGGCAGAATTTTTTTATATAGACTGGAAAAGATGGTCATCTAGGTCTTTTCCAACACTAAAATTCTGGGATTCAGTGATAATGTGCTATTACTGAGGTATTCCTACCCCCCCCCCAGGTTAGGTGAAGTCAGCCTTTGTATGGATTTTTAAATCTCTAATAATATGGTGTTAACTTTTCAGTTAAATTGAGTGCATTATCAGTAATTCAGGATTTCAGTGATTAAGTTCATGAATTATACATTAAAATCAGGAAATTTTTATTAGTGTAGCTGCCTCTCTGGCCTCCTGACCTCCAGCCTGAGCTCACAAGTTGGGGCAGCTAAATGTAAAACACAGTGAGCCACCAATACCATCTAGGTTTTATCATTTCATATCTAGATGAGTAAGGGATTGAGATTGGACCTGTGATTTCATCAGTGTAGGGACCTGTCATATGAGCACAGTGCCACCTTCTCTGCCAGTTAGTCTTAAGAGAATTGACTAGAAAACTAAGTGAGATGACTTGCCCGGGATCACACAGTCAACAAATGTCACAGGCAGAATTTCAGACCAGATCTTTGTGACTTTCAGGCCAGCTCTACACTGCCTCTCAATATATTCCAGTTGACACTATATTGCTTTTTATATTGAACTTGAAATGGTATAATTATTCCCAATGCCCTAACAGAATCTAGAAAATTGAAGGGGCTTCAGAATCATCTGATACCTGTATCTGACCAGGAATCCCATCTGTAACATCTCTCACAACTGGGGATCCATTCTTTACTTGGAGACCTCTAATAAGGGAATAATCATTGCCTCCTGAAGCAGTGCCTTCCACTTTGGGGAAACTTCTATTGTTAAGAAGTTTTTTTTGCTGTACCAAGCCTTAATTTGTCTCTTTGTAAATTCTACCCATTTCTCCTAGTTCTACTCCCTGGAGACAAGCAAAACAAGTATCATCTGTCTTGTATAAGACAGACCTTCAAATGCTTGAAGAGAGCTATCATATCTCCTCTAGGTCTTCTCTTTTCCAAGCTAAACATCCCTAGTTTCTTCAACCATGTTCTCTAATCTTCTCACCATTCTAATCACCATTTTTGTATGTGTACCTTTTTTCTAGAACATGGTGCCCAGAACTGAACATGATATTCCAACTGTGGTCTGAACTAAGGCAGACTACAGTGGGACCACTGTTTCCTTCATTCTAATCACCTTTCTTAACCTAGGACAGCATAAGGGAAGTGGGACTTGGGGACATTTAGCCTGGAGAAGAGAAAATTGGTAGAGGTTGGGATGGTAACATGAGACCTCTCCTCAAGTTAAAGAACTGTAATGTGGAACTATTTAAAGATATTAATGATATTTAAAGAACATTAATGTGGATCTATTATGTATTCTTCTTGGTCCCAGAATTCAGGATTAGAAATAATTTATGGAATATGTAAAGAAGCACATTTAGGTTTGATGCATAAAATAAATCCCAATAATTGATGGCCACTGAAGTACCTTTCCATCGAAAGTCTGTGACTCTGTAATTGGCTTTTTGTGGCTGCCATGTCACATGACTGAATCACATTGAGCATAATTTCTCCTAAATTCTAGATATTTTTCAAAGGAATTATTCTGGAGTCATGTATCCTCTAGCCTGTGTTTGTGAAATTAGGAGTGTAAAACATAGAGACTTAGAAAATTTGTGAGGAACTAAGGTAAGGTTAGTTTGATTGGATTACCAAGTAGGAGGGAAATGATGTCCAGTATGACTGGAAGGAAAGGCTGGGTGCCAGTGATTAAAGGGATGTAAAAACTAAATAGAGAAGTTGATATTTGATTTTTAAATTTTTTTATTTATCATTTTTCCCCAATTACATGTAAAAAAATTTTAACATTTGTTTTTTAAAAAATTTTAGTTCCAAATTCTATACCATGCTGCCCTCCCTCATTTAGAAGGCAAGCAATTTTATATAGATTATACACATGTAGTCATGCAAAACATTTCCATATTAGTCATGTTGTGAAAGTAAACACAGAGAAAAGAAAAAACCCCAAGAAAATAGAGTTAAAAAAGAAGTATACTTTGATCTGTATTCAGACTCCATCAGTTCCTTCTCTGGGGATGTAGATGGCATTTTTCATCAGAGTTATCCCGTATTACTCTCTATTGTTAAATCCGTCACGGTCAATCTCAATGTTTGATTTTAAAGGCAATAGGGAGCTTCTGGAATTGTTTGAGCAAAGGAGTGAAATGATCTTGTCTTTGCTTAAGGAATATCACTATGGCAGCAGTGTGTAGAATGGACTGGAGTAGGGAAAAACTTGAAGCAAGTAAATCAAATAGGAGGCCGTGTAGTGATTCCCCATCCTCATATGTACCCTGTTGCCGAGTCATAGTGATTCTGCCTCATTATTTCCCAAAGCTCTCCACCCCTCTTTGCCCCCACATCAGCGCCCCTAGTGCTTCAGTCCTGTCATCTCCTCTTACCTGGATTATTGACAGAGTCCCCTAATTGGTCTCTCTGTCTCAAGTTTTTCCCTTCTCTGATCCATTCCTCCATGCACCTCCCAAAATGATATTCTGGCCCTGTAATAATTCAGCTCAGTAAACTCCAGTGGCTCCCAGTTGTGTTTAGGACCCAGTCTAAGCTCTTTGGCTTTTAAAGTTTGTCACAACCTGGCTCCAGTCCACCTCTCCAGCCTTTGTATACATTGCTTCTTTCACAAGCTCTTCAGTCTAGCCAATCGGATTTTCTTGCTGTTCCTCACATAGAATATTCAGTTTCCTTTTTGCATGAAAGGTTGACCCTCAAGCCTGGAACATACTCTTTTCTGGCCTTACTGCTTAAAATTCCTATATTCCTTCAAACTCAATTTAAATGGTCCATCCTATGTGAGACCTTTTCTGATCCACCCAGAGAAATGCCCCCCCCCCTTTACCTTGTTGTTTATTTTGCATATTTATATATTTAAATGTTTCTCCCTATAGAATTTAAGCTCATTATGTGCAGGAACCATTTCATTTTTCCATCATTTTTGTGTTTTTGTCCTCAGAGCTCAGCATATGGTAGGTATTTAAAATATGGTTGTTGGGTGATTGATTACCTCCCCAGACGTTTTACTTATCCCTTTTAAGTTTTATCTTATTTATCAGTCTCTCATCCTAGCATATCAGTTTTTTTTAATTGTGATTTTTATCCACCATATTAGCTATCCCTCAAATGCGGTGTCATCTGCAAATTTAACAAATATGCCTTCATGAAAATCATTAATAAAAACATGTTGAATAACATTGAATGATGAAAAAAAATTCCTGAGTCACTCTGCTAAAGATCTCCCTCCAATTTGATTTTTATTGTTCAGCCGTTTCAGGTGTGTCCAACTTCTCATGACCCCATTTAGGGTTTTCTTGGCAGAGATCCTGGAGTGGTTTTTCATTTTCTTCTCTAGCTCATTATACAGATATGGAAACTGAGGCAAACAGGGTTAAATGACTTGCCCAAAGTCACATAGCTAGTATCTGTAATGTAAATGGGAGTTGAAGATCTTCTCCCTCCAGTGGAGCCCAACAAGAGAAGAAAAGCTTGATTAGAGGAGTCTTATTTTTCAGGAATGCACACACCTTTTGTAACTTTGTAATTAGGCAGTGAGTCAAGAGGGTTGTGATGCCCTCCAGCTCTGAAGAAGGGTATATATACTTTGAAGTGAGGTTTTGCTTTGGGGCTTACTCATTGAAAGGGTGTTTGTGGGATTTGGCCAGATGAGACTCTGGGTAGCCATTAAGGAGCCCTGGGCTTTGAAAACCCAGATGTTGGTGCTTCTCTCTCAGTTAACTATATGTATAGCTTTGATCAGACAGCTAGAAGCTCTGTATGTTGATTTGTGTTATTTTCTCTGTACTTTTTTTGGCTTGTAATTTCTATTTGTATTTTCTCTGAAGTTCAGGGTGCTGACTTTTTCACTGAACTAAGTGAATGATATATATGAATTAAAGTAAGATTGTTGACCCCTTAAGCAGCTATCTTTCCTAGTAAAGCAAATCTAAGAACCTGTGCTAGCAGCCATCTTGGGTATGCCAATGTGGTTGCTGCTACAGTGTCTGAGGGCAGATTTGAACTCAAATCCTCCTGACTCCAGGGCCAGCACTCTATCCACTCTGCCACCCAGTTGCTATTAATGAATACTCTTTGGGTCAAGTCATTCCACCAGTTTCCCAAATGCCTAATTGTATGCTAACATATATCTTTTCATTTTTTCCATAGGACAAAGGGACTTTATCAACTGCTTTGATGAAAACTCAGTTTACTATGTCTGTAGCATTTTTTGATCTACCCATCCAGTTACATTATCAAAAGATAAACAGATAGATGAATGAATGAATACATGCATGCAACTAGGGAGGTCCGTCCTGTCATTGATGACATCTTGGCTTTTAGAGATCATGACTTCCTCTTTTAATTGTTTTTTTTAACCACAAGGTGGTGTCCACACCAGAAAACTAAAGCTGTTTATAACTTCTCTCAGAAGCATGATTATCTCCAGACTCATAGTCAGGACCCTGGGTACTTGCAGAATTTAAGAACTGTATGAGCTTATTCAAAGGGAGACTATAATGTAATGCCAAGGAAAGGCAACTTCCCAAGGTTCAAAATACCAGCATAGGTGCTCTCCATTTTATTCAGTGACAAAGTAAGAACAGAGAAGATCAAAACATGACATCATTCAAAATACAGCATTTACTAAGGATGATTAAATAATCTCCAAGTACTACCCCACCCCAGGACCTTACATTCATTCAATTAATCACAAAGTCCCTGTTCTAAATACTACTCCACCCCTAGGCTGTACCTTCATTTGGTCCACCACAAAGCCCCTCTTCTCAAATGGAGATTAGTTTCCAATCTAAGTAAAGTACATTCATTTGCTCAACCATAGAACACAAAAAGGTCAAAAGTTCCCCACCCCTGGATCACAATTGAATCTACCCCAGAGTTACATCAAGTTTAAGCACAGCACTTAATACCCAAATGGAGGTCTTTTCTTCATTTTGACAGGAGGCAAGTTCTCAGCAATCTTAGTTCCTGGGGAGACAAGGCTTAGCAAGGCCATAAGATACATTGCCAGTCCCTTCATGAATTCATCCTCTGTCTGTAGAACAGTCCTAGAACCCCTGAAAACATTAGCAAAACCCTCTCCCAGGATTTCTGTAAACATACAAAAAAATCCTTCTTCAGGGCTTCTGAACCAACAGAAAAGTTCCCAGACCCCTGCAACAACAGCACTGTCCTTCACCAGTGGACAGTATTCACTCTCTGTCTGCAGGACAGTCTCAGGGCTTCTTAACCAAAATCCAGGTTCCAGGACTTCAACAACAGGACTGTCTTTCACCAGTGGACAAATCTGGCAAAATAACATCAAAACAGACAAAGTACCAGCAAAACAGCCATGTCTCCTCAGTCCTTGGCAGCTCAGGGGGCAGGTCTCAAAAGTCCAGGGTGATTCAAAGTGTCCCCCAGCAATCCTTCTCAGTCTCTCTCTCTGCCTCCTCGAGGTGCTGCTTCCAAAAAGTTCTTCTGCCTCTCTCTTGTGTCTCTCCAAATCTACGTCACCAGCTCCTCCCAGTTCAGGACTTTCTTTTCACATCAACAAGTCCATCCCACAGGTGGGATTAACAAGCTCTGGGTTTTAACACAATCAATTTGAAAACCAAGCCAATACAGGGGAATCTTTAATTGCCATTATTATCACAGAGACCAGGGTGGCTGCAACCTATTTCAAGTGCACCAATCATGCATGATCCAGATAAGATTATGCTTAAGGGTTTGTAGATTTTCTTTGGATGTGGGGCAGCATTTTCATCCTTTGGTCATTGTTTTGGTCTATATGTCACTTTTCCTTCAATGGGCAGAAGGTCTTCATCTAACCAGTTTGCATCAGTAATGTATCAGAATCACCCTGCAGTCTAGGATTGACCTAAGCTGCTTTTTGGAATCACGAGGCTGAGCAGGCAGCAGACAGAGGCAAAGGGTTTGCATATGAGTGAGGTATGCCTGTGACTTCTTCCTCATAGGGAAGAGCTTTCTGTAAGTTTGTCACAACAGTGAACTCTCTTAAAAGTCTGACAAGCAGGTGGCTAGGTGATTAAATGTGTTTAGCTACAGCAGGATTGGCTTCAACCTTCTCTCTGCTGCCACGTTGTGTGTCATTGGTGCTATTAATGCCAATATAATGGGCTCACTGTAGGTCAGGGGCTCACAATTGATTGTTTGATCTGAATGCCATTAAGTATTATAAGCCTAGTCTCTTATCAAAGGAAGTCCTACCAAAAATAGCAGTGGATTTTAGAACTCATTTTGGTTCTCCTTTAATCCCGTGACATACTGTCTGACATGGTACCACAGGCATCAGAGAAGCCAAAGGCACAATGAAGTTAGACACATTCTGGCTACAGCAATTTCTATTTGCTCCAGCAGAATGTTCTGCCCACAGCTTCAGAGATATCACTTGGCAGCAGGTCATATTCAGGCCAAGGAAAGATTTTAGTTGTTTATCAGCCCCAGGGTGTCCATTTTTAGCTCTGTATTTTAGCCAAGGGTCAGAGATAACTGGGAAACAGCAGGAAGAGACCTTAGAGATCATCCAGGCCAATGCCCTCATTTTAGAGATTGGGAAGTCGAGGCCCAGGGAAATGAAGTCACTTGTCCAAGGCTCTGTAGTTAAAAAGAGGCAATGTGTAGCTCAGAACTCAGAACTTCTTTGATTCCAAAGCCAGTTATGTCCATTGGACCACAACTTGTTGGTTGCCTGGGTTGGGGTTGAAGGTCGCTGTCCAGAAAAGAAGTCAGGGATTGAAGGGCCCTTTTAGAAAGTATCATTAGAACCCCAATCTCATGGAACAAGATGCCTCTCCCAGGAAAAGCTCATCACTTCTAATATTATAACCATGCTGCTAACACCCTCCGACTCCTCTTGTCTCTGTTTGGAGAGCTGGACAGTGGAGCACCCATCTCCTCCTCTCCAAACCTTCCTTTATAAGGGTAGAAATTGGACTTCCAGTTCCCTCTGTTTTGTGTCTGCACTCTGCCTAATTTAAGCTCCATTGAATAAGAAGCTCCCATGCTGGGTCTGACATGTTAGACATGGTGTCTCTGCTTGCTTCATCCAGAATCCTTCTGTGTATTGTCTTCACCCATTAGGTTGTAAGCTTTTACAGGACAGGAATTGTCTTTCTTTCCTCCCTCCCTTTCTTCCTTCCTTCCTTCTTTCCTTCCTTCCTTCCTTCCTTCCTTCCTTCCTTCCTTCCTTCCTTCCTTCCTTCCTTCCTTCCTTCCTTCCTTCCTTCCTCCCTCCCTCTCTTCCTTCCTCCCTCCCTCCCTTCCTTCTGAACTTAGCATAGTGCTTGATACAAAGAAAGCAATAAATAAATATTTATTGAATTGATGGAAGATCACTTAGGCCTTAGGGACACATAGGCCAAGTGAGCCATTATATCTGACCAGTTCATTTCCTTGGAATAAAAAAAAGGAGGTGGCTAGTTGGCACAGTGAATAGAGCACTGGTCCTGGAGTCAGGACTTCAAATCTGGCCTTATACACTTAACACTTACTAGCTATGTGACCTTGGGCAAGTCGCTTAACCCCAATTACCCTGACTATCCCCCTCCAATAAGCAAAAAAAACAAATTTAAGGGGGAGGGCAGCTAGGTAGAGCAGTGAATAGATCACTGGCCATGGAGTCAGGAAGACCTGTGTTCAAATCTTGTCTCAGACACTTGACACTAGCTGTGTGACCTTGGGCAAGTCACTTAACCCTAATTGCCCTGCCCTTCCCCACTGCAAAACAACAACAACAAAAAAAAGGTTAGAAGGGTCCAGGGGAGGAAAGTAAAAGAAGGGAAGAGAGCACCTACACAAGAAGAGAGTATAAAGACTGCCCGGGTGGGGGTCAGGGGGAGGGCAGAAAGTAAAGGGAAGATAGATAGAGGTGCAAGAACAGAAGTTTAAGGGGTCTGAAGCCAGTGAGACCAAGGGCAGTGAGGTTCTTGTAGGTCTGGAGTGCAGAAAAACATTTATATTAGAAGGACCAGACTAGAAAGTGCGTGTTACAAGCACAGATGTAGTATACCTGGGGTTGAAGCTGGAGAAGTAGGTTCTGGAAGGGCTGTAATAGCCTTCCCAAACCCAACTCACCTGCAATCAGAAATCTGAAGTTTGAGTACCTGGCCTAGCTAAGATAGAATTGTTTGACTTGGAGGATTATATATCCTCAACATTTCTTTAATCTAAGGTGCCTGAATTTGATTTTTAGAACACTTTGATCACTTTATTTCAATATAGTTCCCTTTGTAATCCTATATATTTTCTCTTATGCATTTAAAAACATGATTCCGAGGAGTCTATAGGCTTAATTGGATCCATGGGGTCCATGACACACAAAAAGGCTAAAACCCCTTGATATCTAAGAAGAAATTTAGAACTAAGAGAGTAAGGCCTCTTTCACTGAATATTTTATATTTATGAGGATGATTAATTATTAAGGTCTTTGTAAACATCACAGTTTGGCCTTTAATCTCTTACATTTTAGTAACAAATCCTTTTTTTTACATTACAATTTTTATTTTTTTTTATTTTTAATTTATGAAATAAAAATAGCATTTCCATAACATAGTAGAATAATAAAAAGATGGTTTGAACATGAAACTGCAAATCTGTTAAGTAAAATCAAAATGGAGATGATTTTTTTTAAATATAAAAAGACTAAAGACCTTCATTTTTGTCAGTGTGTGATATAGAGTAGACATTTAATAAATGCAGTTGATGGACTGATTGGCAGATAGCCCATAACCTTTCTGAGGCACTCTTAGTAACATATCCTTAAAACAGCAACCACAAGCAACAACCTATAGGAATTCTGTACTGTTCATATCGCAGGGCAAGAAGTGGGAATAAGCCTGTGTCATCTGAAGATAAATTTGGGATAGTAATCCAAGTCAGGAGAAGTGCTCATATTCCTAAACCTGTGGGAAAAACAAAGGAGAGAAAAAATACTTGGAGACCAAATCTTGGTACTTATTCGTACAGGAAAGTTAGTAGTCATAGGAAGGAGTAATCTATCCCATCCTACTTAGATGCTGTAATGTTAATGGGATAGAATATCTTTCCTACCCTTTAATAGACCTCACATGGAGCCCATTAAGGGAGGCTTGCTTGTAGAAAGGCTTTCACACCTTTTGCTAATTTCTAATTAGGCATTGAGTCAGGAGGATTGTGATATATACATATATATATATATATATACATACATACACACATACATACATACATACAGACAGACATACATATATACTCTCAGTTGGTATTTTGCTTTGAGGGGCTCGCTTATTAGAAGGATCTTGGGATTCCCTGGTAGAGATCCTGAGTGGCCATTATGTCCAGAGCTCCCCGACTGCTCAGATATAAAGACTTTCGCCATCCAGGGATGTATGTAAAATATATAGCAATGTTGCTTTGATTGGGGCAGTCAGAGCCCTGTCTGTTTGTCTTTATTTCTCTGCTTGTATTTTCTCTGTTTGTATTTTCTCTGAAGTTCAGGGTGATGACTTTTCTCCTGAACTAGTGAATGTAATTTAAAAAAGATTGTTGACCCCCTAAACAGCTATCTTTCCTAGAAAAGCAGATCTAAGAACCTGTGCTAACAGCCATCCTGGGTATGCCAGTGTGGTTGCTGCTACAGATGCTCATAGGGATATGATCTCATCCATATGGATATTCCCTCCAACAACACAAGCTACGACCCATCCATGCCTGCCAATGCTCTGATACCTTGGTCTACATCCTCCTGCAAGTTTTCTGGGAATGGGGAGTCCTTGCTCGATCTTGATATCACCAATGAAGTACATGGGCTATTCATCAGTTATCCCTCCCTCTCATCTCATGACCAGACCATTTTCTTTTGTTCAGTTTCACTACTCTAGTACTTTTTTTTCTTGACCTATCAGTAGTGAAACTGATCATTAATTTCTTTAAATCTTTACTGAAGATCTTCTTTGCAATGGTCCATAGCATTCTCACTCCCACCATACCTTTCCCAAATCATATGATCTCTTAAACATTGGGAAGTAGATGCTATTTATTTTAAACTCTTTTCAGGAAGGCATCGTGGAGCCCCAGATCTGTTTTCCTGTCACCAAAGCACTATGCACAGATGAAGCACTTGATGTTTTTCATTTAATTGTTTGGTCATCAAAGCCCTGCTAAAGTTGATGGGAACCCAGATGGCCCCCTTCTGCTACAGTTGAAAGTTTAAGATTGCTGTTGAATTTAGATAAATGGGATGAAACCTGGTTGGATGGATACAGTCAGGTAAAGAAAAAAAAAAGTACTGGAGTAGTGAAACTGAACTCAGAAAGAACCCATGGTTCTTGCTCTGCCATTTACAAGCTGTACAAACATAGCAAACCATTTAGCCTCAGTGAGCCTCAGTTTCCTCATCTGTAAAATGGAGATGATAATACCTGCAATGCTTGTGTCACAGGGTTGTTGTGAGACCAAAATGAGAAAGTGTATATAAAGTACTTTGCACATTTTGAATTGCTACATAAAATTAATCATTACTTAAATGATGCCTTGGTTCTTCTAGTCCAGAAGAGAAATCTTTTTCTGGTGGCTTAAGTCTGGTACACTGCTATGATCTCCCAAGACATATCTGATGCTGAGAATATTTCTGCAGAAGCATCTTACTGACTCACTGATCTTGAATATTTCTATGGATTTTTTCTTGACCATTAATAGTATTAATGTTCACTAAATAGAGAAGACATACTTATGTAAATCTTTATGATTTTAGTGATTATTAGAATATTGCCACAACCAAGGCAGAATGTATAAGACCAGGTTACAGTTTGGTGGTCTAAGCCAATGGCTCTGTAAGTATGATCTGGGGACTTCCAAAGGCCCCTTACATCGTCTTTGGGAAGGTCCTGAAACTATTTTCATAATAATACTAAAATGTTTTAATTTCTAATATGATAAATATCAATAGATATAACCCACATAAAAGTTATTTTGGGGGTCCTCAATAATTTTTAAGTGTATAAGCAGGTACCGAGACCAACAAACTTGAAAACCTCAGGGTTAGACCATTTCTGATGCCCTACTTTCACATGCTATAGTTTTGAGGTGCTACAACTATTTTCCTAAATATCACAGGTGTAAATCTCACCCCCTAGAGACCCACTATTGGTTCAGGATGCATGAAAGGACAGGGAAGAGACATTTGTTCACATGATCAAGAGCCCTTTTCTGGATATTTTTAGTATTGTGGTGAGTGAAAAACGAAATGACTGAGGAAAAAAGGTTAGATCTTTTGAGCATACGGATTTATAAAGCAGTGCATGACAGTTGCCCAAAAAACTGAGGCAAGGCCTCCTCAGCTTAGGCCTGAACCTCAAATACTTTAAAAACAATCAGATAAGGTCAATTAATTAAAAGGAAACAATACAAGATTAAGTAATATGATTTCTAGATGGAGAAAATATTGGGGACTTTCTAAGTTAGGAGATGAGTAAACCAGTGCAATTCCCTGAATTTAGAAAAAGAGGTGTCCCACTCCCCTGAAATATAGATCTATAAAGGAACATGGAAACAATAACTGATTTACTAGTATGAGATAAGTTTTCAGATAAGATAAATGGGTTGCTTGAGATGAATAGCTGTGAGAAAACTCTTTGCATCAGTCTGTGGATCTGACTGAGTTTCTGTTAAGCATAACCTAGGTCCTTGGTTAAGGGTCTCTAAGCTACAGGTAGAGGTGGTCCAGTGGTTAAGGGTCTCTAAGCTACAGGTAGAGGTGGTCCAGTGCCCCAGCTACACAGGGTTAGGTTCAAACAGTGCAGTAAGGTTTTCTTGCATTTCCCACAATTGAATAGTTTTCCCACAAGGCAGAAGTTGGATTAGACCCATAAAAGAATGGAAAAGGAACTAGTTCCAGAATTGAGTCACAGACGGGGTCAGTATGTTTCACTCAGTTCCCATAATTAACCATTTCTTGTCCAAATCCCTCAGTAGAAGCAACTCAGAATTTAAATTTTTTGTGACTTCTGAATACTAATTTTAAGAAGCAGATAGCTTAACTTGAAAAATATCAATTTAGCTTTAGTCATTGTTCAAAGGAAATCTCTTCTTTTCATGAAATCTGACTTACTGATATTAAATATTTCTATGGATTTTTTTCATTATATACTATCAACCAGATAGTAGGAAATGAAAGAAATCAATGTACAAATGAATTGGGACGTGGAATCCTAATCAAGCATTAAAATTTCACACTCTTAAAATTTTTACTAAAATATGTATACTTTTGTGAAAGGCTGACAGTTTGAAACAGGTGAATATAATTTCAACTTAAAATTCATGGATATTGCTTTCCCAGGAGTTTTAATAATAATAACTGAGATTTAAAGAGCACTTTAAAAATTGAAGCCATTTATTTACATTATGTCATTTGAGTCTCACAAGAGCCCTATGAAATAAGTGCTAAAAATATTGTTCTCATCCCTCCTAGCTCTGTCTTATTGATTAGGAAGCTGAGGCATAAAGAGATTTAATGACTTGGTCATGGTCATAGAGTATTAGGAGAAGGTTTCAAAGCCAAGTTGTTCCTAACTCCTAATCCTATACAATTTCTAGTCAATCTATCAATAGACAAGGAAGGGAGGGAAGGGGATAAGCATTTATTTAGTGCTTTCTTTGTGGCTAGTATTATCCCATTTGATCCTCACAACAACCCCACAGTGTACATGCTATTCTATCTCCATTTTACACTTGAAGAAACTAAGGCAGATAGGTTAAGTGACTTGCCCAAGGTTACATAGCTAGTAAGTGTCTGAGGCTGGATTTGCACTCAGATCTTCCTGACTCCAGGCTCAGCACTCTATCCATTGTGCTACTGCCTAGCTTCCTACTGTGTGCTAGGTACCATGCTTGGTTCTAGAGATATGAAGATAAAATAAAACTGCCTTTCCCCTCAAAGAGCTTACATTTTATAAGATGATACAACATGCGCTTACACAAATTTCTCCAGGAATAAATAAAAGTTAATTTGTTTTTGTTGGAGGGAAGGCATTGCTAGTTGAGGGCATCAGGAAAGGCTTTGAGTAGCAGGTAGCTTTTGAGCTGAACTTGAAAGGAAATTAGGGATTCTGAGAAGCAGAAGTGAGAGAGGATGAAGGTTCTAGACATGAGGAGCAGTAAGTACAAAGACAAAGAAGCTAAGAAGTGGAGGACTGTGTGAATAATAGGAAGAAGGCTGATTTGGTTGGCCCTTAGAGAACATGAAGGGAAGTAATGTATGAGAAGCTTGCAAAGCTCATTTGGAGCCTGGTTATAAAGATGTTTAATCACAGACAGGAGTTTTTATTTGATCTTAGATCAAACCTAATAAGGCTGGTGGAAGGCTTAAATGAGAAAATTTATGTGAAGTGCTTCACAAACTTTAAAGTCCTAAATAAAAATTAGTTTTTATTGTAATAATAAACAACTTAAACAGAATAAATTTTTATTTGCCTCAGAAGAGTTGTTTGCAAAGTTTGTTTAGCTGCTGGTATAATGGCAGGTATCAACTGGAGTTTACTAAATGAGGTTTTTTTTTCCCCCAATTTATTTATTTATTTTTAGTTTTCAACATTAATTTCCACAAGATTTTGAGTTACAAATTTTTCTCCCCATCTTTTCCCTACCCCACCCCAAAAGTAGAGAGCCTATTGAATACCCCTTCCCCCAATTTGTTCTCTCTTATATCCTCCCTCATCCCCACCCCAACTTTCTAGTAGGGCAAGGTTGATTTCTATACCCAAGTGCCTGTATATCTTATTTCCCAGTTGCATGTAAAAAGAAATTTTTAAAATTGTTTTTAAAACTTTGAGTTCCAGATTTTTTCCCTTCTTCCCTCCTCACCCACCCCTACTGGGAAGATAAGCAATTCACTATAGATTGTACATGTGTAGTTACGCAGAACATTTCCATAGTAATTATATTTTGAAAGACTAACTGTAATTCGCTCCATCCTATCCTGCCCCCACGTATTCTATCTTCTCCTCTGACCCTGTCCCTTTTCAAAAGTGTTTGCTTATAACTACCTTCTCCCTCAATCTGCCCTCCCTTCTATTATCCCCTCTCTTATTCTCTCCCTGCCTCCCATTTTCCTGTTGGGTAAGATACCCATATGAGTATGTATGTTATTCCCTCCTTAAGGCTGATTCAGTGAGAATAATTCCCTTTCATCTTCCTGCTCTTCCCTTCCATTGTAACAGTTTTCTCTTGCTTCTTTTATATAAGATAATTGACCCTAATCTATCTCTCCCTTTCTCCTTTTCCCAATATATTCCTCTCTCACCTCTTCATTTTATTTTTTGTGTATCATCCCTTCATATTCAACTCATCCTGTGCCTTTGTCTATGTATACATGTGCATAAATATATGCATACTCACATATATATTTATATATATACACCATCCTATACATACATATATATATATAATATATACATATATATTCCTTTCAACTGTCCTCATACTGAGAAAAGTCTTATGAATTACAATTATTGTTTTTCCATGGAGGAATGTAAGTAGTTAAACTTTAATAAGTTCCTTATGATTTCTTTTTCCTTTTTACCTGCTCATGCTTTTCTTATTTGAAAGTCAAATTTCTGTTCAGCTCTGTTTTTTTCATCAAGAATACTTGAAAGTCCTCTATTTCACTGAATGACCATATGTTCCCCTGAAGTATTATACTCAGTTTTTCTCAGTAGGTGATTCTTGGTTTTAGTCCAAGCCCTTTGATCCCTTAATGTAGAAGCTGCTAGGTCTTGTGTTATCCTGATTGTGTTTCCATAATACTCAAATTGTTTCTTCCTGACTGCTTGCAGTATTTTCTCCTTGGCCCGGAAACTCTGGAATTTGACTATAATATTCCTAGGAGTTTTCTCTTTTGGGGATCTTTTTCAAGAGGTGGATTCTTTCAGTTTCTATTTTGCCCTCTGGTTCTAAAATATCAGGGCAGTTCCTTGAGAATTTCTTGAAAGATGTTGTCTAGGCTCTTTTCTTGATCCTGGCTTTCAGCTAGTACAATAATTTTTAAATTATCTCTCCTAGATCTATTTTCCAGGTCAATGGTTTTTTCCAACGAGATATTTCACATTGCCTTCTATTTTTTCATTTGTTTGGATCTGTTTTATGGTATCTTGATTTCTCATAAAGTCATTAGTTTACATTTCCTCTAGTCTAATTTTGAAGGAATTATTCTCTTTAGTGAGTTTTTGAAATTCCTTTTCCATCTGGAAAATTTGGCTTTTTAAGGCATTCTTCTCCTCTTTGACTTTTTGGGCCTCTTTTAAAGCCATTTGAGTTAGTCTATTTTTTAAGGTGTCATTTTTTTCAATATTTTTTTAGGTTTCATTTAGGAGGTTTTTGACTCACTTCTCCTGATTTTCTTGTATCATTCTCATTTTTCTTCCCAATTTTTCCTCCACTTCTCTTACTTGATTTTTGAAATCCTTCTTGAGTTCCTCCATGGCCTGTAACCAATTCATATTTTTCTTGGAAGCTTTTGATGCAGGAGTTCTGACTTTGTTGTCTTCCTCCCATTCCATGCTTTGATCTTTTTTCGTCCCCAAAAAAGGATTCTATTGTCTGTTTGTGCTTTCTCTGCTTGCTCATATTGCAAGCCAATTACTTGACTTTTGAGCTCTTTGCCACGGTAGAACTCTGCTTCCCGATTGCAGAGAGCTGTGTCCCAAATTGCTGGGGTTTTTGCAGCTGCTGGAGCTATTAGGAGGGAGCCCTCTCTGAAGCCCCCACAAGCTCAAGCACACTGGCCACACACCCCAGGACCACCACCCAAGACCAAGATGCAGATCCAAGCAGGTTAAAGCAAGAACAATTACCCTCTGAATGGCTGCTTGGTTCCCCTACAATCTGCAGGCCAGGAGCTCTGTAGGCTGCCATGGTGCAGCAACTGCAGCTGCTGCCAACTCTGCCACTTCTCACCCCAGGGGCAGGGGCCAGACTACACTCTTCTCTACAGAGTTCCTTACTGCCTTTTACTTTCTTTTTGGCATTTATGGGTTGAGAAGTCTGGAAACCACTACAGCTGCTGGTGATTCACTCTCCTGAAGTCTGCCCTGGCTGCTGCTGGTTGGGGCCACCCTGGGCCAGAACCGCATAGCTCTCGTGGGACTGGCTCAGCTCCCAGCACACTGTGATAGACCCTTCCTGTCAGACTGCCAGGCTACCTTCAGTGGGAGATTTGTTTCTCTTTGTCACTTTGTGGGTTCTGTGCCTCTAAAATTTGTTTAGTCATTTTTTTACATGTATTGGAGGTAGTGGGAGCCAGAGCCGTGCAGTGGTCCTGTTTTTTACTCCACCATCTTGGCTCCACCATCCTGAGTAAAGTTTTGACATGATCAGATCTAAACTTAAAAAAAATCCATTTGGCCACTGTTTAGAGGATGGAACAGAGGGAAAAGAAACTTGAGACAAGCAGACAAAAGAGGAGGCTATTCCAAAAGACCAAGCAAGAAGTGATGGGGGCTTAAGCTAGTGGAGTGGAGTAGAGTAGAGTAGAGAAAAAGGGACACATGTAAGAGATTTTCTAGGGGTAGAGTCAACAATATTTGGCAACTTTTTGCTTATGTTGGGTTAAGTTAGAGTGAGAATGGGTTGTAAATCAGTTTGGCTAGAAGGATGATGGTGCCCCTGAAAAAAATAGAGAAGTTTGAAAGAACTTGGTGGGTTAGTGGAAAGATAATGAACTCTGTTTTGGTCATGTTGAGTTTGAGGTGCCTATGGGATATCCAATTGGAAATGTGCAAAAAGGAGTCAGTGGTGTGGGACTCCATCTTATGATGCTAACTCTGAGAGCTAGGATATTGAAGAGAATAAAAGAAAAGCATACATGCAATCTTGCCCTGTTAAAAGGCAATCAACATGGCCCAATGAAAAGAACATTAAACTTCAGATGAGGAACATGAGATTTCAAATGATTCCTAACTCAAATACTTATCATTCAGTGCCACAAGCAAAACCCTTAACCTCTCTAATGTTTAGTCTCCATATCTATGAAATACTGGTAATAACAATACCTAGATAGGTAGTTTAGTATTTATATAGTGTTTTAAGGTTTTAAAAGAGCTTTACATAGATTATCTCTTTTAATCTACAGTTTGATGTAGAGTCATGACAAGTCAACAAGCCCTTATTACGAATAGCACCTATTCTGTGCAAGGAGCTGTGCTAAGCAGTGGGGCTATACAAAGGGAACAGAAACAATTTTTGCTCTCGAGAAACTCACAATCTAATGGGGGAGACAGTATGAAAACAATGTTATACAAAGAAGATATAGATAGACACACATCTATATATCTGTATACATGTAACATGTATGTTACATGTGTGTGTGTTTTACACACACATACAAACACAGATGTATATGGGGTAATCTAAGAAAGAAGGCACTGACATTAAAGGGGCCAGGAAAGGCTTCATGTAGAAGGTTAAAATTTAAGCTAAAACTTGATGGAAGCCTAGAGGCCAAGAGGGAGAGAATTCAGAGCATGAGGGACAATGAAAAGGCATGGAGTTGAAAGATGGCATCTCTTTTACAACAAACAGTAAGGAAGTCAGTGTCACTGGATTGCAGGGTATGTGGAGGGGAGTAGGGTATAAGAATACTGGAAAGGGAAGAAGGCACCAGGTTATAAAGGCCAAAAAGAGGATTATCTGATCCTAGAGGTAATAGGGAGCCACAGGAGACTATAGAATAGGGAGGTGACATGCACTTGAGGAGGATCCCTTTGATTGCTGAATGGAGGAGGCAGCAATACTACCCAAAAACCTCCTGCAGCAGTACAGTCATGAGGCTCTGAGGACTAGCACCAGAATGGTGGCAGGGTCAAATGAGCAAAGGGCATGTTTATACGAGAAGTCACAAAGGTAGAATTGAAAGTACTTTGTAACTGATTGGGCATGAGCAGAGAGGAGTTGAGGATGACGTTTAGATTGGAAGCCTGGGAGACTGACGGGGTGATAGTGCCTGCCCTCAAAGAAGCTCACAGTTTAATGGGGGTAACAACATGAAAACAACTACATACAAATAAAATTTCAGTGTAGGGTAAAATGGAGATGAACTCAGAGGAAAGGCACTCTCATCAGGAGAAAGGGATTTCTGCACAATCGGCACCTGTGAATATGTCTCTATAGCACAGACTTTATAGTTCACTTTTAATGGTGTTGAATGTGAAACCTGCCAGCAGAGAGGCAGCTTCATGTCCAAATTTTAATGATCCGTGGAAAAAAGAGAGAGAAACCGGCAACCCTGACACAGAGCCTGGAGGGGAACACAAGACATGAATCTTCCAGTGAATAAAACTCTTCAAAGAACCGACTTGAAAATGTCACTTTCTTCCTAAATATAACTTGGGCTTCCATAACAACAGCTGCCTGCTGGTGTGCTGTGTACCCGGCAGCCCACAAGCTTTACTACTGACTACAACTCCTGATGCCTGTCACTGTATGCAGATAGGTTTGCCAGGAACTGTGCATCATCGTACGGGCGTCTTCATCCCCCAATCCTCAGCTGCAAGAGCACAAGAAAACAAAATACATAATTTACCATCTTGTCCCCATAAATATGCACGCCATTTTAGTATGTCTATATTGTATCTTCACAATTTGTACCAGCTTGGCAGTTGCATCTGAAAAAATTAACTAGCTCATAAAAATGTTTTATTAATTGGTTTTTGTCTACTCTTCAGTCTGCCATCCCTCACCTCCGCCATTGAATTCTTTGCTGAGAGGCACCCTGGTGCAATGGAATGAGCCTGGGATGTGGGGACAGACATGACCTGTGTTCAAATCCTGCCTCTCATTTTGCCATTGTTGGCAAGTTGCTTGATCCTCTCTAGACTCAGCTTCCTCATCTATAAAAGGAGAGGTACTACAACCTGGAGTGTTCCTCTCGTAAGGCTGTCAGGGATTAAATGAGATGATTTATGTGAAGTGCTCTGCAAACCTTCAAATTCTATAGAGATAATAGTTTGTATTATAACCAGAATAGATTTTTATTTACTCTGGAAGAGTTGTTTTTTTTTCCCAAAGCTTGTTGTATAATGGTGTTATCAACCCTTGTGTCCTAATAGAAATGTATGTATATGTGTGTGTGTGTGTGTGTACACACATATACATCTATATTTAAAGAGATATCTTTCTATTCATTCAGTTATTATTTTTAAAAGTGTGTCATCTTTCCATTGTTTTAGATATTTATGCATGTATCCAGATTTCTAGCAGTATTTATATAGGCAATAGAGAGTTAAGCTTATTTTGTGCACATATATGTAAATATATGTGTGTGTGTTTGTGTGTGTGTATGTATAGGATGTCCCCAAAAATCTTAAATAGTTTAATTTTAAACTTTAGTAGATTCAATAAGTATAGCTATAATTAATAGCTATAGTGCATATGGGTTCTTGAAACTTGCGTGAATTTCATTTATTATGCTAAATTACTGTGTAGTTTATTCCAATAAATCAATGTAAACTCGAATAGGAGACTTGCCTACTTTCAGTAAGGGCTTCAATGTAATTGCTACAATTTGTGAGTTTATGGAAAGATTAAAAGAAGAAGAATGAAAACATCTGCCAAGCCAAATATTTTGGCATTGAACGACAATGTTGAATTCTCTTGAAATCTTGAGATTTCATTCCCAGGAATCCTCTCCGTAGTCCCTTTGAAAACTGAAAACCAAGCATGAAAAACGTGTTTTCTAGAAATGAATTTAGTTTAATTAACTTACCTTAATATCTTATGAAAGCTGAATTATAATTCAGTACTTCCAAAAAATGAAATGACTGTTGTGATGTGGATTTTGAAGTTTACTGGTTAAAAACCAACTGTAATCATTTGACCTTTAACCACCAAAATTGAATGAGGATCCTCAAATTTAAATGTCATGACTATGACATATCAAAGCTGTCTCTCTATTTCCAGAAGAAGGCAGGCAATGGATTTTTGAGAGAACACATGAGGTTAGTTGGATCCTTGTTTCAATTCTCATTTTTAATAAAAGAATTCTAAATACACACAAGAGGACCCTTGTGATAAGGCTGTATTAACATAATTTTGTGGGATATGATGGCAGTTTTTAGTACTATGACTCTGATATTTAGTACAAAGGTTAAAAATCCCTGGATGCTGCAGACAGCTAGGAAGAAAGAGTATGAATATTCAGTTGCCTGAAAACACTAATTATTTCCCTGGGCTGTAAAAAGGCATGGAGACCTCTTTTGACCACTGCTGATTGTGTTTAATAGCCAGTATGGTTTGGCATATTGGGTGCTGGTTTAGACTTCTGGATAGGATAGTGAGTAAAAGTAAAAGGTGGAGGCAGGGAGAAATACACTGGAGAGAGCAAGTGCTCCCCCCACACACCCCAGTCACTCCCTGCCACATGCAAATGCAGAAGAGAAAAGAGAATGTAGATTAGTGGGTTTTGGGAGCTTTACAGAACAGTACTGGGGAACCAGAAGAAGGGAAAGAAGGGACTTTGAACATGGCCTCAGTCAGTGAAGTCAGTTCTGTGTGGGGTTGTAGGGTCAGGTTGATGCAAGTTACCCCTGATTGTGGAGTTGACCAGGGTGATTGATTATAAGTCGTGGGTCTTAGACCCACACCTCTTGAGTCATGATGATGAACTGACACTATAGTGCTTTGGTCTTGAACTCCTTAGAGTAAATTGGCATTTTCCAAGCTCTTATATAGTCTTTGCACAGAAAGTAGGGCACTTAAAGAGAAAATTGGGCTACAGAGCTTGGCAATCACTGTTTGTGGTACTTTTGTCCCTGATCTGTACCTGAGAACATTAGCCATTGACTATTGCTGACATTATGTGGTTAAATTCAGAATTGCTGACTTCATAAATGCACGTTGAACATTAGCCAGTGACTATGAGTGCTGTCAAAATTAAGTGCTTAGTGTTGACGTTGGCTGTGGTTCAGACTTTTGTGATGCCATCTATAGACATCAGGATGCCTAGAAAAGCATCATATACAGCTGTCACTCAACAAGTAATTCTGGATGATGGTTAAGTGCTTATAAAAGCACTTTATATTTTGCGACATGTTTTTCAATCATCTTTGATGAATTTTTTTCCAACACCCCAGTGAGGTAGGTGATTACCGTTAGCTTCATTTTATAATTGAGGAAACAGATTAAACAAATTGCCATTTCACATTCAGGGCTAGAGCACGGGTGAAAATTCACAATTCAGAATCAGCACATGGCTTAGCTCACTTGGCTTCACTTGCCCTGCTATCTTTCTATTACAGGACTGAAGCAAAAAAACCTGCAAGATTTCAATAGAGAAGGTGAGACTGACATCTGAAAACTGTCTTGCTGACAGCCAAAATATATATTCCAGCCATTTGAGGGTTGTGCCTTTGCTTCATTCTTCCCTTCCATCTTTCCTCCCCCATCCTCCGGGATTACTTTATTAGTGTTCAAAGCAGAATCTAGACTTCTTGAGAGGGAATCCTTTCACGCTGCTGCAATTTGAACTTTGCCAGAGGGAAAGAATTCTAATGTGTTACATCTCAGACACACGTTGGCTCACTCTCTTTATTTCTTACATGCACTGATTTATGCAATACTATCTTTATTAGCATGAGACAATAAAACCACTGGTAATTATCATTTGTGTCTACGTGATTGTAAATAAAGAATGGCAATGACTAATGTCCCTTCCCAGTCGTGCACATGTAAAAGCTGCCATTTTGTTTGTAGCCATAGCTATTGTTTAGAATACCCAATGCAGTTGTTGATGCTGCCCCCTAGTGGAAAGGGCCCAGGATTTGTATTCAAATCTCAGCTTGACTCCTTACTCTGGGTGTTAACATGAGTGGTCGACTATGCCTTGAGGCCTCACTTTTCTCATATACAAAGTGAGAGGTTTAGAATAAATGATTTTCCTTTCTGCTCTAAATCTGTGATTCTACCACACTGTCCCTACTCAGTAAACTCTGGTGGCTCCCTATCACCTCTAGGATCAAAATATAAAATCCTCTGTTTGGCTTTTAAAACTCTTGGCAACCTCCACTCTGACCTTGACCTTTCCAGTCTTTTTACATCTTATTCCCCGCTCCCCGTCCCATGTCTGAAATTTGGTCCCTCCTCAGTTCTCAGCTCCACTTCAAGCTTTCTCTGGCTTCCTTCAAGTCGCAGCTAGCACCCCGCCTTCCACAGGAAGTCTCTCCTGATGATCTCTCTAATTCTAGTGTCTTTCTTCTGTTGATTATTTCCTTCTCTCTCCCTCCTCCCCCACCCCATATAGCTTGTTTTGTGTATGGTTTTTGGCTCTGCAAGAGCAGGTCCTGTCTTTTGCCTTTCTTTGTGTCTCTAGCACTTGGGACAGAGCCCTGGCACACAGTGTCTGACTCTTCATGACCCCATGGGGAGTTTTCTTGGCAAAGATACTGGGGTGTTTTGCCATTTCCTTCTCCACCTCATTTTATAGATGAAGAAACTGAAGCAAACAGGGTTAAGTGACTTGTCCAGGGTCACACAGCCAGCTTGAACTCATGAAGACGTCTTCCTGACTCCAGGCCCTGCACTCTATTCACTTTGCCACCACCTGCCATATTGTTGGTGCTTAATAAATCCTTACTGACTGAGTCTCTGTGGTCTTTCTGAAGCCCTTGATAATAAAAAGCTTGCTATTCCCAGTTTGCATTCAAGGGTCATGGCAGGGGGATAAACTAAGCTCTGCTAAAGCCAGAACTTGCTTAAGTCTCATGAAACAGCAGGCATGATGAACAGAACTAGATTGAATGCCAAGAGCATTTTATATGTGTGTTGCATTTCATACTTTTCACAACACTGACAAATCCACCACCTCCTTTGGATGTGTCAGCAGCACCTGGAGAAGGTAGGGGTCACTACACTGGATTTTGAGGGTGAAGAACAGTCTTGATCATTCCCTGGGAGAGAGAAGACAACAGTTTACAGTCTAATGGGAGAAAAGAAACACACTTAATGGTCAGCATAGTTAGGTTTAGAGAAAAACAATTTTTTTTCAAGAGGGGGAAAGGAAACGTATTAGAACAAGGGTTGTACTTGGGGGATAGAAAGTAGTTGAAATTAGTTTGTGTTTCGTAGGGGGTTAGTACATAGTTATTAACCTAACAGTATAGATTAGATTTCAGGAAAGATTTTGTTTTTGAAATTATATTCAACCAGGGACATTGTTAATTCCCAGACAGCCTTTTTTCACTTGGACCATTCATATGTATGCATGGATTTTACTTAAATATCTTTAAAAGGATAAAGAGAAGGTCACTTTATACCCTCTAAATGTCAATTTTCTCATATGTAAAAATGAGAGGGGTTGGATCATATGACCAGTATGGTCCTTCTAACTCTCAATCTACTTCCATGATTCCTAAACACAAAAAAACTGACAATAAATTGACCCACCTCTTGAACTGTTAGACAAATCAAATAGAATAATTGAGTTTACCAGCTTTGAAGTGTTTTTTGTGGGTTTTTTTTTGTTAGCTTGTCTTTTACTTGAATTATTTGGGTAATTGTGACTGTGTGGCTCTGATAGCCACAAAATGTGTATACTCTAGTAAAAGAGATGGCACCAGCAGGAGTGAACTAATCCTCAGGTAACATGGCCTATACATACACACACATATTATATATATATATATATATATATATATATATATATATATATATATATATATATATATATACACATATATTTATTTATTTATTTTTTACTTTTTGGAGGGCAGTTGGGGTTAAGTGACTTGCCCAAGGTCACACAGCTAGTTTTTGTGTTAAGTGTCTGAAGCCAGATTTGAATCAGGTTCTCCTGACTCCAGGACTGGTGCTCTAGTCTCTGTGCCACCTAGCTGCCCCAATATATATTTATTAATGAGGAAATATTGGTCACCTTCTCTTTATAGAACACTCTTCTAGTTGCTATGTGTCCCATTAATAGAATGTCCAACAAGACATCCCCAAATATGCACATTGTAAAGGTATGATACGGAGGGTTAACAATGCCTCTCAAGCACATTTGGGTGCATGCCAACCTCCACCTATTTGTTTGCTATTGACTCATCTCCTTATTAATTCTCTTTCTCTCTCTCTCTATTGGGTCAAAGGAAATCTAGTAGGCATGCTGTGGAACATCCTGAGAAAATGCCAAAATTATAGATTTCTCTAATTGTCTCAGTCCCAACCTGAAATAAATGGGGGAAATATTTTCTCTGAAATCCTGGCTTCTCCTCTCTAAATCTTTAACCTTTTACTAATAGGCACAATTGTTCTCGTATTGTTTCAGTAATGTCTGACTCTTGGTGACCCCACATTGGGTTTTCTTGGCAAGATACTGGAGTGGTTTGTCATTTACTTCTCCAATTCCTTTAACAGATGAGGAAACTTGAGGGTGAAGTGACTTGCCCAGGGTCACACAGATAGTAAGTGTCTGAGGATAGATTTGAACTCATGAAGAGGAGTTTTTCTGACTCTAAGCTTGGCACTCTATCCACTGTGCCACCTAGCTTCTCTATAGGCTTCCCAATAGTGATAGATATCCCTATTGATGGCTATGTAATTTATTAGCAGCATCAAGAAACATAAAATGTGGATACACATTTAAAGAATACTTGGCTCATTCTCCAAGGGGAAAGAAGAATTGTTGACTCAATCTTAATTTTACCAAGTGCTAAAACTGTCCAGTTCATCCTGATCTTAGTTTCAGGCCACACCTTCCATTTCCCTGTCTTCACTCCACATGCTCTCTGTTCCAGAAGCTCATTTGCTTACATCCAACCCTTAGCTTTTTGCCTCCTTATGTAGTTTTACTAAACTCAGGGTGAAGTCTCTCTCAAAGCAAATAAGAACCCTCACACAGCCAGCTTTTCTGAATGCCTGTAAGGATATGCTATATATATATATATATATATATATATATATATATACATATATATATATATCCCAAGGATATGCTATACTTCTGAGATGGTCTTCAAAATCTCCAGGATCATGGGGAGATTTTCTTTTCTTTCTTTTTTTTAAGCAATTGGGGTTAAGTAACTTGCTCAAGGTTACACAGCCAGTTATTGTGGTGCTAAGTATCTGAGCCTGGATTTGATCCCCAGGTCATCCCGACACTGGGGCTGGTGCTCTTACTTGCTGTGCTACCTGGCCGCCCTGGGAGATTTTCTAAAGTCCCTGTGATCCCAGAGGGCCACTCAAAGTCTCTGTTATCTTACATCTTGGCAACCTGGGACCATAATAGCATTAGTCAGTATCTGCCCATTCCCATAGTTTCTATTTTTGCTGAATCATTTGCAATTGCTTCTTTACTGAAACTTAGAAATCTGACCAGTGGATGAGTATTTAGTTCTACCCAGGGCCTCATCTCATCTCATGTAACAAATAGAATTTCCTCTCTGTTGCATTATACTGATAGAATGTAAACTTCCTGAGGGCAGGAATGATTTCATTTTTGCTGTTGTTTCCCAAAAATGTAGTGCAGTTCCTGGAACATAGCAGGCACTAATAAATGAATATTGGTTGATTGATGGTTATTTTGTATATTCTCTTAAGAAGTGACATTAGTAGCAGCAACCCTGAGGACAGTTGCATCAATCCCTCACACAAGCCCCTTGCATCTGCCTTTTCCTTTGCAATCATCTTGTGAGTCCCAAAACTTATATACTTGTAAATGCCTCTCTGTCAGGTGATCCCTGAGCACCTCATTACCTAGTGAATGGTTATAAATTAGAAGAGATGCAGGAAGCCATTGTGGTGGCAGTGATTAAAAGTCACAGAGAGAGGAGTGAAGGATTACATAGAAAAGAAATTCATAGGAAAAAAAGCTAAGCAAGACAGTCAGAAAGGTGTTTCAAAGCTTTGGGAAGGTATTAGCATTGAAGAATGATATGACTGATTTAGCAGAGGGCAGAGGGTAATAAACTAGGATAGAATGAATTGAAGGAGAGGAAAATTTAGGATAAGTACAAAGAAGACTTTTCTTAATGAGGTCTACCAAAATGGAATGACCTCTCTAGGGAAGCTTTAAATCTGCCCCCCACGAGAACTAAAAACCTGAATCTAAATTGGATACACCGTAATAAAGTACAATTGCTATTTAATCTTTGTCCAAGTTTTCTCTCTTCCCCTGCTTTCCTATCCCCGGAGCTACCACAGGATGATTTTTAATTGGGCCCACCAAGTCCTACTGCCTGAGAGGGACACAAGGTCTTTCTAGTCCACTCTAGTCTGAACCTGGATCTTCTGGCCTGATCCCTTCTAAATCTGAACCCACACCCAGAGGGAGGTACCAGGTCACTCATTGTACATCTCTTCTTACCCACATATTCATGGACGTGGTATGATGGTAGGCTAAGTTGTCCCACTGACTTTGAGGAGGGGATGGAATGATGTATATCTTCACTTATAGTTTGAAAATGGCCCCTTGTTTGGCTAAGAAGGTTCTGGTGGTCACCATCTGATGCTACATCTTCCATTTGCCTACTTCAAATCCATGGTGCATCATTTACATGGTATATTTTCCAGAGAGCATCATTTAATATCCCACTAGGCTATGAATCAAGAGACTAGGTTTTCAAATTTTTGCTTTTGTCAGTGGCCATTTGAAGAAAGTTGCGCTATCTCTCTGATAAGTGAGTGTTTTGCCTACCTGTGTAAAGTAGGGCACTGAGTCAGGAAAATCTGAAATCAAGTGCTTCCTCTGACTCCTACTAACTGTGAGACCCCAAACAAAGACACTTAATCTCTCAGTACCATAAGACTATAAATTATAAAACAAATGCTGAGTTGGGGCAGCTAGTGGCACAGTGGCTAGAGAGTTGGGCCTAGAGTTAAGAAGATGTGAGGTAAAATCTAGCCTCAGATACTCTCCCTGAGCAAGTCACTTAACTGCTGCCTGCCTCAGTTTCCCCTTTTGTTGAATGGGATAATAATAGCACTTACCTCCTGGGGTTATAAGGACAAAATGAGATATTTGTGGGGATAATAATAGCATCTATCTCCCAAGGTTGTGAGGAGATAATCAGATATTTGTAAAAGTGCTTTGAAAACCTTAAAGAGCTAGATAAATGCTAGTTATTATTATTATTGTCTATGACCTACATGGGGCATCTAAGGTGGCTCAGTGGATAAGAGTGCTGGACTGGGAATCAGGAAGACCTGAGTTCAAATCCAACCTCAGACACTTACTAGCTGTGCAACCCTGGACAAATCACTTCACCCCATTTGCCTCAATTTCCTCATTTGTAAAATGAGCTAGAGAAAGAAATGGCAAACCACTCCAAGAAAACCCCAAAGAGGTCACAGAGAGTCAGACATGACTGAAGCAAGTAAACAATAACATCAAATGATCTACATTGTAGAGGGGCTTTCCTGTGTCAGGAAATTTGCCATACTAGTCAAATCATAAGTCTAGAAATAAACATTTTATACATCTTAACCTCCATTGTAAGAATATTGCCAAATTAATTCAATCATAGAGCAAATATATCTTGAAGAACTGGAATGCTTAGGGAATGGAGACAGTATCTGTGGTGAATTGAATTTGACTGGTTAACTAGGCTAATTTTAAAAACCATCTCTGTTTTAAAAATTTTACCCTCATTGGAAACCTTTTAAAAATCCTTATTGTTTAGTCATTTTTCAGACATGTCCAACTCTTTGTAGCGCCTTTTTTCATTTTTCTTGGCAAAGATGCTAGAGTGGTTTGCTATTTCCTTCTCCAGATCATTTTACAGATGAGGAAATTGAAGCAAACAGGGTTAAGTCACTTTCCCAGGGTCACACAGTAGTAAGTGTCTGACACTGGATTTGAACTCAGGAAGAGAAGTCTTCCTGACTCCAGGCCCAGAATATCTTCTATAAGAAAACAGAGACCTGTGCTTAGATTCAGAAGGATGAGTTAAAATCCCACCTCAGCTGAACCTAACTGCATGACTCTGAGCAATTCATGTCCTCTATTAAGGCCTTAATCAGCTCCTTAGGATTTATCAATTAAGTCCTGGACTGTGGTAGGCCTTCACTGATTCAAACAGATGAAGGGGGTGCTCCCTCTGGGAGTTCCTCCTCCTGACCCACATCACAAGAGTCCCTCACCTATATTCATGTATATTTTCTAGCACAGCAAATAGGAATAAAGACTTACTTGATGAATCAAGACCTTGTAGTGTCTCTGGATAACTATTCTGAGTATGAACAACCATTATTGGACTGTCAACATAGGAACTGCAGATGATTGGGCTGAATTTTTCTTGATTCTGAAAGTGACCCTTGTACATATAGATGTTTACTGTCATCTTGTTTTTGCTGCTCTGCCCTAAAATGAAATATAGGTGGGAAGTCCAAGTATTTGGGCACTCTGGTTTTTTAGGTATTAAAGGTTTTATTATTCTTGGGAAAGTCCCATTCCTTAGAGGAAAAGAACACTAACAAGTGTGAGTGTTGTAATAGAATAAGCTCTCAATGCTGAATCAGTCTTGGGTTCCAGTGAAAGCTATGTCACTTGCTAGCTCTGTGACCTTGGACAAGTGTAATGGGAATGTAAATTTAAAGATCTCCCCTGCCCCTAGGCTAAAGTGCACCTGGAGCCTGGGGTGGGAGGCTTGTTTTTCAGTAGATACTTCTTGATTGGCCAGTGAGTCAATAAGGTTGTTACATTCTCTGAGCCAGGAGAAGGCTATATAAGCCCTGATGTGTAGCTTTGTTTTGGGGGCTCACTTTGAGAAGTGTTTTGTGATTTGATATGGATTCTGGGAAGCTGTTGTCCAGAGCCCCCCGGCTTTGAAAAACCCAGATGTTGAAACCCAGATGTTGATTTGGTATTGATGTAATGGTTGGACAGTTTGGAAAGCTGTCTACTTGATCTGTTTCTATCTTGATAATTCTGCCTGTATACTTTGAAGTTCAAGGTGCTGACCTTTTTCCCCTGAATGAGGTAAATGATATATGTTTGACTGATCAAAGTAAGCTTGTTAACCCATTTTGAGTTGCTTTCCTTTATCAAAGCAGATCCAAGAACCTGTGTGAGCTGCAACCCTGAGGAGGCTTGGGGTGCTTGTTGCCACAACAAGTCACTTAACTCTCCTTCCTTTCTCTATTAGAGAAAGTTGTGGGAGGCGAAATACAAGAAGAGAGGTAGGGGCAGCTAGGTGGTGAAGTGAGTAAAAGCACTGGATCAGTTCCCGCCCCAGATACTTAACACACACACACACACACACACACACACACACACACACACACACACACA
>NW_027187419.1:63430885-63443955 GCF_028583685.1 Petaurus breviceps papuanus
ACACACACACACACACACACACACACACACACACACACACACACACAGGTCCTGTAACCTTGGGCAAGTTACTTAACCCCAATTGCTTAAAAAAAAAGAAGAGAGGTAGATTTGAGCTGGATAAAGAGAATAAAATCACATGGTTCACTTGGAGAGGTTTATACTAGTGAAATAGGACAGAGGTTGATCTTTGGGTGGAGACATTTGACAAAATGGGGGAAAAATTCAGGAAAATTTTAAGAATATTGACTAGACACAAATACTTGTCCAGATTCTTCTTCTGAGGTATTGATAAATAGCTAATAGATAACATTTAAATAGGACTTACTATGCGCTAGGCACTGTGCTAAGCACTTTAACAATTGCTACCTCATTTGATCCTCATGACCACCTGGAGAGGTAGAAGCTATTATGATCCCCATTTGGCAGTTGAGGAAACTGAGACAAAGAGAGGTTTAAGTGCCTTGCCCAAGGTTACACAACTAGGCAGTATCTGAGGTCAGATTTGAACTCCAGTCTTCCTGACCCCAGACCTGGCACTCTATCCATCATGCCACCTAGCTACCTTGGATCAAAGGCAATTAAAGTGTATATTTTTATATTTTTCTTATTAGCAAGGATTAGGGAGTAGGACCTAAAGAGGTTTATTCAAGAAGGAGAAGGTAGTTGATGAGCCAAAGCAAAGTACATAAGAAAGGAAAGGAAAACAATTAGAACTCTAAGCAAATTGATCGAGAGTGGAATGCTGGATGGGACAAATTGGAAAGAAAGAAGATTGGTACAAGTGTGAAGGAGAGGTGAGTGTGTTTGTGGCAGTCGAGTTAGTATTGATTCAGAGGAAAGAAATGTGAGTGGGGTTTTCAAGTTATTTTCAAGTGACAATTAGCCATAAAATTTATAACCCAGACCTTACAGGTGAGGTGTAGCTACCCATAAACATTTCCGACAAACAAGGCTGACAATCTCAGCTATCTCTTGGAGAGTAGGAGAAATTGTGTCCTGACCTGCACTGAGCATGTGATGTTTGTATTTATGCTGTTGCTGACTGACCATTATCTATGTCCAGCTGACATCAGAGCAGGAAGCTTAGGTGTTATACCATGAACATTTTGCTGCCTTGGTTCTCTTAGGATATGGACTGGCGGCCCAAGACATTTTAAAACTCATTAATGATGGGCAGCCTCCTAGCTGTGTATTATTTCATTCTCATTTAATCATCACAACTGCCCTTTTAAGGGGGTGACCACTGCATGTTTCCTTGACCATCAAAAGGAATGCAATTCTGTCCTATTTGATTTTTCCTCTTACTATTCACCTTCTGCCCATCGCTAAACAGTCCCTTAAATGTCTGACATTTTCTTATAGCTTCTTGCCTCCTGCCCCAGGCTCTGTCCTCACACTATTAAATAGCTATTCTTTGCATACTGGGCCAGTTTATTCAGAAAAAAAAGAATTTCTTTTCTGTATTTTTCTGCTCTTTCTCCAATAGCTTTGCCTCTCTTCCATTCCCATTATATGACTCAGTTTTGTGGTGTTCCGTTCTGGTTCAGGAAAGCCTGGGGCCATGTTCACCATAGCCTTTCTCCTTTACTTGTCCTCAGCACCAGGATTCTCCTCTCCCAGTCCTCACAGAATATCTCAGGGCTGGGTTTATTCTGTATTTTGATTTTTGGTTCTTCCTGCCTGCCCAGTGATCCCAAGCTTTCCATCTATTGGAATCCTACACTTTGTTCAAAGCATGGCTCAATGTTGCCCTTGTTAAGAAACTTTCCCTGAGCTCACCCTCTGCCTCTGAACCTCCATATCTATTTTCAAAATGTTTTTTTAATTTCATTTTTTTAGCATTTAATGTTTATTGAATTGTAAAAAGCAAACAAACTAAAAACAAATTAGACCCTGCTTATTAGAAACACAAAAGAATAAAAGTCCGAGTAGTATTTTGATTCTCCCTAGTGGAGAGTCCTGACCCTGTAGTGTAACATTTTCACATATTGCCTTAAAGACTCAGTGTTCCCCTGGAATCAGGAGATCGGGGTGCAAGTCCTGACTCTAACACTCACTGCATGATTATAAATTGGTTATTTAAGGTCTCTGGCCCTCAGTTTCCTCATCTGTACAATCAGGCTTGGAATTGGGGTTTTAGACCTAGAGGGTCTGGGGGAGACCCTAGATGGGGTACATTACAGATGGGGTAGCTTGAGGGCCAGAGAAATCGAACTGATTTATCCATGGTTACATGGAGGTAGTAATTGATAGAACAAAGTCCTGTGATGCCAGATGATGGTGGCTTTGCTGAAGATTAGAGGCGTCCTAGCATGGTTCATGCCGGGACAGTTGTGAAATAAGGAATGTTTGGGTTCATCCTCTCTAGTATATACTGATAGTATGACTGATGTCCTGCAAGGCATTTCATTCCCTAGTGCCCCCAGGCAACCCTCTAAGGTTAGTGGGTACAGAACAGTTGTCCATCTGCATTGATAGAATCACTGAAAGGTTCTTTCACCATTGACATCACATGTATAGAAGAAACTAAAACAGTTTTAAACTAGAGATAAGACTAGGACAGCTAAATGGTGCAATGAAAAGAGCATTGGCCCTGAAGTCAGGAGGACCAGAGTTCAAATGTGGTGTATGACACTTAGACTAGCTGTGTGACTTTGGAAGTCACTTAAGCCCAGTTGCCTCCAAATATATGTGTATGTATGTGTTTGTGTATATATGTGTGTATGTGTGAGTGTGTATACACAAAGATAATACTAACAAAAGTGTTCTCCTCACAGGATTGTTTTTCAGGACATTATGAGTTAATCTATGTCAGGTACAATATAAACCACCAACTATCCTTTCTCTCTGAGCCAGAATTTCCTCATCTGTAACATGCAATTACTAATTCATTCACGACCTACCTGACAGGGTTGTTCTGAGCAAAGTACTTTGTTAATTTTAATGTGTATAGAAATGTAACCTATTATAATTATTTAGGTATGTGTCTCCTTTCCCATGTTATATTGTAATAAGCTCCTCAAGGCCAGAGACTGGTTCTTATATGAGTTCATATCTCCATAGTACCTCCTACATAGTTGGCATTCCATAAATACTTGCTGAATGAAAGGGTTTACAATGAAAATCTCTGTTGCATTAGTAGATCTTTGGATGAAATGGATGTTTTTTTTAAATATGAATCTTCTGTAATATTTGGAATTTAAGGACTCTCTGTTTCTAACTAAGAATCCATTCAAATACTCAGGTCCTTTCACTGTATCTGAAAGCTAGCCTAATCTCATTCTTTATCTCCCTTTGAATTATCAATTTCCATGTTAACGTCTACTCCCCCTTCTGGCTCCATTTTTTTCATCCCCTGTTTGGTGTCCTCCTTCCATTTTGGGGCTATAGTGAATCAACTCTGCTTCTGCATCACTCTATCTGCAGTCAGTAAAAGATGGTATGCAATGGAAATGCTGCAATCTTTTTTTAAAAAAAAAATTTTACAAATGTAAGTAGGAGGCATTATATTACACAGTGGTCTGTCTGAAAAAGATCTTTAGCCCTTAGTGGACTGCAAGTTTCTATATAAGTGAACAATGTGATATGGTAGGTGAGATATTACATGTTATCTTAGACTGAGTTGAAAGAAATAGATTAGTCACCTCACACATGGAGTATTGTGTTTAATCAGGGACATCAAACCTTGGAAAGGATATTGATAAATTGGAGAGCAACCAAGTGGGAGGAAGGCTTTGAGTGCAAGCCCTAAAAGGAACAGTTGGAAAGACTGGAGATGTTTGACCTGGATCAGAAAAGTGTTAGGGGGAAGTCATGAGAACTATCTCCAAGTTTATTACATGAACAAGGGAATAGATTTGTTCTGCTCAGCAACAGAGGGCAGGATAAAGAAAGAGGGGTAGAAGCTACAGTGATAAAAATTTAGGCTTGATGGCAGAAGGCACTTCTTATGGCCAAAGCTATCCTTATAAATGTGATAGGCTGCACTAGGAGAGAGCACCCTGCTCTCCATGGGCAGGCAGCCTTCAGGGTAAAAGCTTCATGACCATGTGTCGAGCTGTTGCTGGGGGGAACCTTGTTTATGTACAAGTTGGATACATGTGCTAGAAGGAGACAGACAGGAATCTGTCTTATTGTTAGAGATGATAAGGAATAACCTGCCTGGAAGCCTCCTGGGGTTCTTAAGTGAAGCCAGAGTTTCAGCTCCTTTTCTTTCCATAATCTTTTGAACCCATGTTCTGCTTATGACCTCCCTCTACCAAATCCTTTTAGAGTAGCAGAGGCACAAGCCAGTGTAGGGCCCAAGGCTCCCCAAGATGCATCAAAGAAACAGGATTACAAAGAGCCCTGGATTTGGGGTCAGGGAACCTGTGTTTAAGTCTTGGTTTTGCTGCTTGTATGTCTCAGAGGCTGGCTCACAGTCCACTTTGCCACACTGCCTGTCCCTCTGTTGTCTCTAGGAATTTACTATGCTTACTGTGCCTACACAGGCAATGTTGAAAGAACTGGCATATTCTGTAGCAACTGTAAAAAGAAAATTGACCTAAGCATCCCGGAGGCATCTTAGAGCCTTTCTATTGGTTGCTACTAGTTTTCTTAAAATTTCTTGAAACTATAGAGTAGATAGTTCAAAATTCACTGTTACTCTAAGACAGAGGTGAGGAACCTACCTAGGTCCTCAAGTGCAACCCTTTGACTGAATCCAAACTTTGTAGAAGGAGGAACACCTTAATAAAAGGATTTGTTCTGTAAAACTGGGACTCAGCCAAAAGGCCACACTCAAGGACCTAGAAGGCCACATGTAGCCATGCAAGTGTCCCACCCCTGCTCGAAGGCTTTATGTTTTCAAAGTTAAATGGAGAATGAATGCAATTTTCTGGTCATTCCAAGCTTTAAAATCCCATTTATCTGATACATTTAGATAACTGAGGCAAAAAATACATGTATATGTTTTAAGCCTTGAATTATTCGTAAAACTGATCAAATTCTGAAGTTCATTGTATATAGGAAAACATAGTCCCAGTATTTGTTTTCTAAATTTACAACCTGCAAAAAAAAGACCCAAAAACAAAAAACCAACGAACAAACCTGGTTGTTGCATGGGAAATTTTAAGTAGATTCAAGGCTTGGCTTAAGACCAATCCTTTACTTTAAAATTCCTTGATTTTCCCCAATTAAAATAATGGTTCTTTACCTCTTCAAATTTTCCTGGAGAATTTTGTCCAGATTTATCTTTTAGCCATCACATCCTTCCTTGGAATATGTATATGCACATTTCATATACACACACACATACATACATATATACACATACACACATGTATATGTGCATATATAGTGTGTATGTGTGCATATATGTGTGTGGATACATATACACGTGTTGTGTATGTATAGTATGTATATGTCTGCATGTCTGTTTGTATCCATGTACATGTGTGTATCTGTATTTCTATGCACCCACATAATATATACATATTATATGTATGTAGCTATGTGTATATGCATACATGCATGCATGTGTATATTGAATATATGTATGTATATATTATATGCATTAGCACAACGTTACTTACAGTTGTTACTTAATAAATGTTATGGAATGAAGTATTCACTTCTTCAATTAGATCCTTTCCTATCCAGCTTGGGTCTGGGCTATCTGTGACTTATGAGGTGGACTGATCCTCAGGAAAGCCATCTGGGTGTATTCCTTCCTTTGTCTTTGGAAAATTTGTAATTTTAAGCCATGGCTGACATGGAAATGGGGTATATTGATCATCCACTGGTGAAGGTCAAGATGATGAATGCTTTGAACCCTTCCAGGCAGTTATCACAGCATTGGTTATGAGGTTTTAAGTGATGAGATTGATGCATCATTTGTGTTCACTAGCTCAAGGAAAACTGCAAAAAGCTCCCCTTGGTGCACATTTACAGAAATTTAAAAAGATCTTGGGTAGTTTGGTTTATGGGCATCTCATGACAGCTCAAACCCAACCTCAGATTTTTCTTGAAATGTTTTCAGTCCAGCTGCATGTGCATGTAGATGAGGTGCTGAGGTATAACTCATGGGATTGATGCGTCTTATGCTCTGAAGGATGAATAGGAAACTGTGCTGTGGTACCCAGGAAATCATGAAGAAAACCATGCTTGCATGTTATTGTTTCCTGCCATTAAATCAGCTTTTTCTTTATTTTATTGGGAAACGTGCTTCATGGATCCCAGATGTTTGCCCCTTACCTAGGAATATAATGATACGCCTACACCATTTATTTTGCATAATGTGTCATATTGCATGTTTGGGTGCACCCCCTTAATGTTTTCTGTTTACCTCTGAGAATATCAAGAAACCAGTTTCCTGGAAACAAAGAAGAAATGGCCCCCAGTAGTTTGTACATTTCTACTTAACTGAGTTACCCTTGAGAAATCCTTCACACTCTTTAAGCATCTGCGTTTAACATATCAGTGAACTGTCAGCATCAGAAGCTCCACTCAGCCCTCATGCTTTGTTCATTAGTGGACGTCATGCTTATCCATATTGAATTATGGAACTTGAAAATATTTTAAGCTGAAAAAACCTTGTTGTATGCAGACTCTAAAACCAATGATGAGAATAGTATTTTCATTAATCTGCATGCTATTTCGTTTTCTGAAGTTGTACTGAATTTGTCTAATAATCTGTTTTTTCCTCATTTAGAAACTTCTTTGTCACTTAACTTGGCCCTAAGGAGTCAATTTGCCAGCACAACAGTGAATCAAAATGATTTTCTCTTAATATAAATATGGCCCATGCTGAATAACATGATTGTTCCCATTTATTCTTATTAGCTAGACAACTGAAGTGAAAGAAATAGTTTTCTCTCTCTGTCACAATAAGACAAATTGTCATTTTTCCTCCATCAGTGTTCAGTGGAATTCAGATTCTCCAGATTACACTAGATAATCCTGTTAATAGTTTGTGGTTCTTACATCAAGGTCACCCCTTGCTTGATTTGCTGGTTAACAAGTCATTTAATGCCACCATACCTGATATTTGCTGTCTGTATAATGCCCTGTCTATAAATCAAAGGGATATTTTGAGACTGAATAAAATATTGACTTCCTAGGAGAACAGTGTTTTGTGAGGACAAACTGTGAACATCAATCCCTTGTGAAACCCTCTAACTTTTGAATTCTCTTTTTAGGATGAGCATATTTTCTTTCACTCCCATTGAAGACATTCTCACATAGAAAAAGAACATGAAACCTCCAGTATATGGTCATTACAAATATAGGTGCAACAATGCTTTCTTTGAATGGCAAAGCCCATTTTAAGATTATATCCCTCTTTTTCATAAATATGAATAAAATTCTCCAGGAAAAAAGGAGAGTTTGATTCTGTTTGCCCCCAGGAGAAATGGATTTGCTGTCCCTCCTTACTAATTACAGTGATTTCTATTTGATTTATTTCATAGGCAGTGACAGATTAGAAAATAAAAGCCAATTGTGGTAGCCATTTAATAATGCCCACCCCCTGAATAATGTATATGATAGACCAGAATGATTTGTGACTGGTAACAAAGGATGCATCTGTTATTACTGTTTTGTATTGACTTTCGGTGACTTTGAGAAAACTGATTGGAGGCTAGCACTCAACTGAATTGCTGGATAGGTTGAAACCACCATTATCTCTCTTTGAACAGGACAGTAGGGTAGAACAAGTAGGAAGAGATCTTTGCTTTGTCTCCTTGTAATCAACAGAATTCTGTACGTAGAAAGAGAGAGCTTTGTTGTAGCAGGGTCTAAATAGCTTGGTTTGTTTTCCTTTGGAAGTTTCCAGCAGAGTTCTCTCACCTTTTCATAGGTTTCTTTGGGGGCCTGTGGAGCACTTAAAATCCTGCTGTCTTAAAAGCTAAACTACCAGAAGGGTGGTAAAGATCAATCCCAAGTGGTTCCCTATCAAAGCAGGTGCATCTCACTGCTGTGATTGTCAAAGCAGCAATGCTATCATTTGCACAGTGCCATGGGGCTGAAGAAGGAAGTGCTTAAGACACCTCACTGTCAAAGAACATGAGTTTCCAGTTCTCAAAGATTTGTTAACTAAGAAAGAGCCACTTGGGGAGTTCCACCATTCTAGCATGCATACATGTATGCAACTGCATCCAAATAGGCACAAAGGTTTATATGTCTAGAACTGAAAAGGACCCTTGAGGTCATCTAGTCCAACCCTCTCATTTTATAGTTGAGGAAACTGAAGCCCAGGAAATCAAAGTGATTAAACTAAAATGGCCCTGGTAGTAAGTGTTAGGTAGCATTTTGAACCCTGGTCCTCTAATTCCATGAATATGTTGAGTTTCTTTGTCTATAAAATAGAGATAGCAATGCTTCTTCTAACCAACATGCAGGATTGTTGTGGGGAAAACACTTGGTAAGCTTTACAGTCTTTAATAAAGTAAATTACTCTTTTTATTGGTGGCCTCATGGAGAAAGTGCTTGGAAGGATCTCTTGTATGAGCAAAGGAATTTGTTCCTTTTTGGAGGGAAGTCCTCTGCAATATTCCACTGCACTCCATCTGAGCCAGTCTTCTCTCCTCCACCCCCATCAGAAGCCTCACAGCGAATGTAGGGTGGTCAAGGTGGACCTTTTGCTACTTCAGAGCCTACCCAGTGTGTCAGCAGCCGGTATTCCAGATGCTGGGGTGCTGTCTGTGTTCCCTAATCAACAAGGCTTTGGTCTCCCACACAGAATTGATCTAAGCCTCTACCTCTTCTCAAAGAAGTTGAGTGACTTGCCCCTGGTCATACAACCAGCACTTAAGGGTCAGAAACAAGATGCAAACAAAGTTCTCTCTTATCACCAAGCCCGGCAGTCTTTCCACTCTACTGCATGCTGTCCTAGCTGCCTCACAGAATTTTCGGTGGATCTGTGAGTCTAATGGCAGAGAGATCTCCTAAGGCTGTCCCCTCTACCAGTGCTTACTTTTACCTGCACTGCCACCTGCAAACTTAGAGACTTACTGGGGGCACTGTAAGAATTGTCAGTGGAGCTGGTGACAAAGAACCTACATCCAGAGAAAGAACTGATAAGTAGAAGTATGTTATGTAGAAAATGTTTTTATACACACACATGTACATATTTGTGCTCTCTAATGGTAGCCATCTGTAAGGGGGGAAGAGAAGAAAAAAAGGGGGGGGAAGAGTTGCATTATAACTTTATTATATATCTAAAAGGAATAGCAAGTTGTACTAATAGATTTGCAATTTTGTGTGCAATCATCTTTCTATTCTTCTGTTATGGAAAATCTTGTTTTATTTCTTAACTTCAGAGTAAAACTTAAAAAAAAAAGGACCTAACTTTAAGGCAAAGAAACCCTAGGTTCAAGAGCTATCCTTAACCCATACTGTCTGTGTGAACCTGGGCAAGTCACTTACCTAATAGGATTATTGTAAGAAAATTATACAGTAACCTTTATAGGTATATGTGTGTGTATAACATATATGTGTGCATGGAACTGGTCGGTCATTTTTTAGTTGTTTCTGACTCTTCATGACTCCATTTAGGTTTTCTTGGCAAAGTGTAGTGGTTTGCCATTTCCTTCTCTGTGTGTACATAGTGTATACAGACACACACATTGTGATGTGTATAATTATTATTATAATAACTTGGTCCATCAAGCACCCCAAACCCACCCTCCCAAGCTGTTATGATTTCTACCATCCACCCCCCTAGTCAATTTTGGTCCTGATAGAGGAAAAGAGAGATGAAAACTCTGATTACAGCCCCCTGATATCCTTAATAATCACAAGGAATTATGTAATGTAGTTGAATATGGGAATGCATAAATTAATGGGGCAGAACCACAAAGAAATAAGGAAAATTAAGTTCAAAGGGAGACTTTTTAAATCATGAGGTCAACTAGGCATTAACCTATTAATGTCATGAAAGAGGTAATTGGAGGGAGTATCGCTGAAAATATTCCACAGAAGAAAACCAGATCATAGATAGCATAGGAGAGGGTCCCCTTTCCTGGAGGGAAGAATGGAGGCTGGATCAGAGTAACTGTCTGAGAGGAGATTTGGGGGCAGAGTCCTCTGTAACCCTGGCACACCATACAGCATTGTATGAGGATATTGGGGGGAGAAATTTCTTTTTCAGTTATAAATTGGACTCAAGGGTCTCTATGGACCCTTCTAACTTTGTCCTATGATTCTGTGATATCTGGTAAACCTGGATGCCAGTGGTAGCCAAGAAATTAGGGGCAGAGCCCACTGAAGTAATTTCACCTTAATGGTGAAATAAGAAGATAATAGAATAATGAATAATGAATAATGAATAAAGAATAATGAAGACGCACATCAAATTTAAGTAATTAAGGAAAGAGGGAAAGGGAGAAAGACTTCCAACTCAGGCCCACATATCCCTAAATGGAACAGATGCCCCAGTTTTATGTGTCTTCTAGACACTGAAAAAATAAGATAACATTTATAAAATACTTTGCAACCTTAAAACATTATATACATGTTTGCTATCATTATTATCATTACTACTGAAATACAGATTTAAAATTTCTTAATGAATCAGGTTTATATTTGAAAGTTTAAAAAAAAAGACGAGAATTTAATGGTCTACCTCTTTCAATTTTCACAAATATGACATGTATACCTTTATCTTAACTATAAAAATAAAGCCTAAGATTGTATTTTTTAAAACTGATGGGCGATAGAGGTTTCCAGATTTTCTTGATTCCCTCTCTTGGTGTTTCAAAACAACTGGGCCAATCCATTCTGAAATGTGTATAGAAATTTCTTACACTGAAGAGAATTTTTCTGGATGGGTTATAAATAAACTCCTTCAAAACTAGTAACAGTGGCTGTGTTTGTAGGCAGCAGGAGTGTGTGGGTGTGTGAGGTGAACAAGCTCTAGCCCAAATCAGTAACTAGCAGAATACGTTGAGGAAGCTTTTTTTTTTTCATCTCTTCCACGGCTTAGTATGATTTATTAACTTCTTAGTTCCTTTCCCTCTTTGGTTGGCTTCCAAATGAAAGTATTCTAATAAAAGAGGCTTTAATGGTTATTAATATGTGGAGTTTGTTTCCTCCTCTACTGAAAAAAAAGGGAAAAAAAACCTTGGGAGAAGGCTGAATAATTTATGCATCTTTAATATTGGAGTGGGAAGTTATTCCTTGAAGGCCAGGATTTCATAACTACTTTTTCATGCTTGAACTGATCTCTCTCCTCTAAAAATGATATGCTTTCATTAAACACACAACCCAGTAAGCCACTTAACCTGACTTCTTCTCAAACCCTGTTAAATAGGTCACAAAGAATATGTCTGTTGCCAAGTTCTTCAGTATGAATTATGATCACCATACTTATGGATTATTGAATTCAGAAGCAATAGAAGTTCTTGATAGAAAGAAAAAAATAAAGTATACTTTGTATTCAAAAAGAAAGTGTTTTCTCCTGAAAAATAGTACCTATTTCTTTTTTCGCCTAATGATAAACTGATGGGTTGAATTTTTAGCCAACTTTTTTTGTCATACAAGGTTTTAAGATGACCATCATCTAATCAATAAATTAATTGATAAATATTTATTAGGTACCTACTATAAGCGGGCAGTGTGCCAGATGTTGAGGATATAAAAGCAGTGAATGAAAAAAATATCCCTACTATCCATACACATTCCAATGGGGAAGAGCATAAGGAGACTATAACTATTAAGAGAGTAATTACAAAGTAGATAAATGCCAAGGTGGCTAAGGAAGGAAGGTGATACCCATCCAAGGGATCAGAGGGGTCTCATGTAGTTGGTGATGCTTGAACTCCTTCCTGGAAGAGAGATTGTCTCTGAATCAAACAAGAAATACTTAGCATTTTTTAAATGCTATTGAATGCAATAAACACAGTTTCTCCAAGACCTTGTTTATTATAGGGAAGGAGGGAGGGAATAAGTGTTTGTAGAATAGCTGCTATGCACCGTGCTAAGCACTTGACAAATATTGTCTCATTTGATCTTTACAACAACCTTGAGAGGTGGTTGCTATCATCCGCATTTTAATTGAGGAAACTGAGGCAAACATAGGTCAAGTGACTTGCCCAGGCCCACACAGCTAATAAGTATGAGGCCACATTTGAATTCAAAGTCTTCCTGATTCCAGCCCCAGGGCCCTATCCACTGCTCCACCAGCTGCTTTTAACTCTTAAAACTGCACTGAGATTTCTGGCACACTCTGCATGTTCATATAAGTCAGGAAGGCTGATCAATAAATCTATCAGAATGATTTTCCTGAAACATAAATCTGACCACATCATCCTTTTACTAGGACTTGAGTGATTCCACTTACTTTCTCCAGGTTCAAATAAAAATATTATCTGTTTGTTATTTAAAGCTCTTTCTGATTTGGCTCTATCTGATCTTGCCAGAGTTCTTACACATCCCTCCCCTCTGGTCCAGCTTCCTGGATAACAAGCCATGACCTTCACCCATGAAGTTCCATTTCCCATCTCCCAGGAAGCTTGTCTCATATCCCCAGCTACCAGTGCCTTCTCCTCTAAGGTTACCTTCAATCTACTCTATGAATTTCAGATGTACCTCATTATGTATTTTCCTTTCCTATTAGAATGTAAGCTCATTGAAGGCAGGGAGTGTTTTTTGCTTTCTCTTTCTATCCTAAATAGTTAGCTCAATGTCTAATGTGCAGTATTTTGACTAATTACTAAGTGCTGGGGCAGCTAGGTGGTGCATAGAGTGCTGAGTTTCTAGTCAGGAAGAGCTGAGTTCAAATTCAGCCTCAGAAACTTGCTAGCTATGCAACCCCTGAGCAAGTCATTTAACTTCTGCTTGCCTCAGTTTTCTCTTCTGTAAAATGGTGATAACAACTGCCGCTACCTCCCAGAGCTGTTATGAGAATCGAATGAGATAATAATGGTGAAGTACTTAGCACAGTATCTGGCATACAGTCAGCACTTAATGCTTATTAATTGATTGATTGGTTGATTATATGACTCATGTCCATGTGCTCCTATATGTTCTCCATGTCAGAGTCACCAGAAATGTTTGGGGGCCTCCCTCTTATCATTAGGAGCCAGTAG
>NW_027187419.1:63443965-63479974 GCF_028583685.1 Petaurus breviceps papuanus
ATCATTAGGAGCCAGTAGAGTACACAAGCTCTAAGTGATTCCTCAGTCTCCCTTTTCCAGTCATATCTTTTCTTGCTGATACTGTTTATGATGCTCCTGTGTGTTCTTCCTGAGGAATATGCTTCAGTGAGTCGGTCAGCACCCATATAACTGGGCACAAATCATTTAATTTCTCTGGGCCTCATTTCATCATTTGTTAAATAAGGCTTTAAGACTCAGGAACCTCCAAGGTCCCTTTCAACTTGGAATGTATGATCTGTGATCACAGGTATTCATGGTAGAACTTTAGAGCTGGCTATCCCTTACCTTTGAAGCCTTATTTAAAAATCAAGTTTCCTGCCTTTTGTTCAGTTGCCTATTTCAATATCTTCCATAGAAATCTTCTTTTTGGCACAGCCTATAAATAGGGCAGCTTCTTCAGGCCAAAGGGTTAAAGCACAAAGTGAGGGAAAAACCAAAACACATGGCAGGCCATTCCCATTCATTTTCCCCACAGTGTAGAAACGGGATGCCAAGTGTAATCTAGAGCTAGGGGTGTGGATGCTAGAAAAATCAGGGCTTTGTTGCCCTGGCCAGCCCACCAGGAAGGAATGTAGCAGCTCACCAGTGGAGAGGTCTCAGAACATCTGTTCTCACTGCAGCGGCATCCACTCATCCCTATCACCCATTTATTCCAGGCCCATGACAGCACTGTGGGTGTGTGTACACTTGGCATGGGTCCACAGCATCCCTACTGGTGTCCAGCGGATGTGACCCTCCTCTCCTCAGGATGGAGAGGGGGAATTATCATCTTCAGGCATCCACTGAGCTGGCAACCTGGCTGAAGATGCATTAGCTGGCAGGATGGCCATCTGCTTTGTGAATTGCTCTCACATCTAAGTTATAGCTGCCTTGGGCGAACATAACCTTAACGGATGCCTTTGTTATATGGTGTTAAACTGTCTAGGGATTTTGAACAGATTATAATCACAGAAGGCTCGCTCCTTAATGCAGCTGCTTTGTAAAGCAGTTCTGAGAGTCACTTGCCACAGTCAGTGATAGGGAGGAGGGACAAGCCTTACATACTTGGGCCTGGGTTAATATGGTAACCCAGGGGATGAAATTTAGCCAAATTTTTGGAAGCTTTGGAATAAGTATAATTAGTAGGTCAAGAAAGGTTTTTTTTCTTCAGTTGCCAATTTTGTTTCAAACAACAATGAAATGTGCAAGAATGAAGATCCCACATAAGCCACTTTCCTCTATCATCACTTTAAAAGGAATCCCTGAGATTTCCATTATGCTTGAGGAACATTTATATAGGCTTTAGTGCTTGTAAACAACAACATTCGCTTCTCACAACGACCCTATATAAAGTAAGTGCCCATTATTACCGTGATTTTGCAGATGGAGAAAATTGAAGGAAAGAAGCTAAGACTTCCTCAGGCTCATAGAGTTAGGAAGTGTCTGGGGCAGGATTTGAAATCCAGAAGCCCAACACTCTATCTGCCTTGTCACCTAGCTGCCCTCAATAGTTGAGCTGTCCTAATTAGAAATTCTCAGTGCTTAGAGGCAGTTAAAAGTAGGGGATGTTAGAAAAAGTATTTTAAATACACGTTTTCCTGCTAAGAAGAGAATAACTTAATGCAATTATAATAGGAATAACTGTTTAATGCATAAAAGATAGATATATGATTACACTAGTAGAGGGAAGTCCCACTGAGGAATGTCTCTCTATCAGTGCAGATCAGTGCCTTCTCTGTGACTTGGAGAGTCGCCTGGGACACTGAATGGTTTAAATGACCCGCCTGGGTCACAACTGGTTAAGGGTCAGAGATGAGATTTGAAGCCATGTCCAAAGAATATCCGTGTGTGTGTGTGTGTGTGTGTGTGCAGGTATGTGTAGATGCATATACACATGTATGTGAGTGCATTGTGTATACCTATATATAGATATGTGTACATATATGTGCATACATACATGTATAAATTAAAATATCTAAGTATGAGGTATGTAAACTATAAATGTATAAAGGAGTCCTCCTTTACGCCATCACATTCTCTCATGTATCCAGATGATCTGTGTTAATATCTTCATGGGGGTGGGTTAGGGAGGGAACCAGAGAGTGGTTTCCCTTGGCCATTGCTGAATCTTAACTAGTGTCCTCCCCAGTGTTCATTTTGAAAACCCTTGGGGGTGCCAAGCATCCAAGGAAGGAAAAGCAAGATTGTAAATGCCCTCAGGGAGGAAGTTATGCAGGTTTTTTTCATCTTTTTATATCCAGAAATAGCACAGTGCCTCACATAGTATGTTATGGATGTGTGCTGTATTCCATTGAGTTGTTGATTAGGCATTTTCAATTATGTCTGACTCTCCATGACCCCATTGGGGATTTTCTTGAAAAAGATACTGAAGTGGTTTGCCATTTCCTTCTCCATCTAATTTTACAGATGAGGAAACCAAGTCAAACACGGTGAAGTGACTTGCCCAGGGTCACACAGCTAGTAAGTGTCTGAGGCCAGATTTGAACTCAGGTGTTCTAGACTCTAGGCCCAGCACTCTATCCACTGAGACACCTAGCTGCCCTTAGCAAAGGCCTTTCTTCATGCTGTTTACAATTGTAAATCCCTTTTAACTCCATTGGTACATTTGTCCCCTGGGTGTAATTGGTTCAGTTCCTTTCATCTTCTACTCCCTCTCATTCTTCCCTCCCCGCTTTCAAACAAATAAAAAAAATCCCCCCCTCTCTAGGAGGTTCACATTTGTGTTGTTCATACCTCTTATCACTCAAATCCAAGTCAACTACAAGTCATGTTGTCATCTCCCTGATGCCAGGGTCCTCCTGGAGAACAAAGGGCAAGCTCAACAACCGGATGAGATGTTCTCATTGGTCTCTTACAGTCTTAAATTCCATGATTCAGAATGCCACTCATGGAGCTTTGGTTCTCCTCTGGGCCTGGCTAACATTGTATCATGGATTGTCTCATCTACAAGCAGCTTTAGCTCATCACAACTGAGTTGATCAGCTCAAGATGGGGAAAGGACAGTAGGAAGATGGACTTAATCATTTTGAGTGTTAAGTTTCAAATGCTATTAATTTATTTGCATTAAATTAGGTATATATGTTATACATATCTAGAATTTGTACCAGAACATTCTTTTATTAGAACAGTAGTTTCTTGGAACAAACATAATAGAGATCTGATGCTTAATAAAAATAGACAAATAGAATATGTTTAAATGAAAATTACTTGGAGGTGCAATTATTTTTATATCGTGTATGAAAATCATCACCACTGGGGCAACTAGGTGGTGCAGTGAATAGAGCACCAGCCCTGGGGTCAGGAGGACCTGAGTTCAAATCCGGCCTCAGACACTTAACACTTACTTGCCATGTAACCTTGGGCAAGTCACTTAACCCCAATTGCCTTGCCTTCCCCCCTCCAAAAAGCAAAAAAAAAAAAATTTTAAAAATAACCACCACCAAAAAAGCCTAATGGTTAAAACAGTGTTTGCTTCTTATAAGTAAAATGTCCTGGATCTAAGCTATAATCACTTGTTGTTTATGTTATTGTGTCTGTCAGTCACTCTTATTTCTCTCTCTATCTCTAGCCATCTGTCTCTGTGCCTGTCTCTCTGTCTCTGTTTCTCTGTCTTTCTCTCTCTGTCTCTGTCTCTCTCCTAAAAGCAGAGCAGCTATTAAATGCCTGGTTTGCTTTCACGACAGTTTCATTAACAGGTGGAAAAAATAACAAGGGGATTTGCTATTGAAGTCTTTTTCTAATAAGATTGCTTTAGAGTAGAAGTGAGAGGAACCTGGTGTTATGGAAAAAAGACATAAATAAACAACTTACTTTAAAAAAATAATAGGAGCTTTGAGAGTAAGTCCATCAAAAAGTTAACAAAAAGGAAAGCAAGGAAACCTGGCCATGGGCTGATACACATCTTAGATCTTCAGAAATGAGGTTAGAAAGCATTCAGGAAAGTTTTAGGTAGATGTGTTTGCTCACAAGTCTGTGGGAGATGAAAGCCTAGAAGGAATGGGAAGCTCTCAAAGAATGAATTTGTGAACGTACAAACAGAAATTATTCCAAATCAGGAAAGTTGTCTGCAGAGACTTATGTTCACAGAGAATTTATCCACCAATTTAGATTTTTAAAAGTTGCATATATATGATGGAAGCAAGATAATGGAGGATTAATACAAAAGAAAATCACTAAAATTCAGAAGGAATTGAGGCTTATAATAAATAATAAGAAAACACCCTCCCAGGGGTGGCTAGTTGGTGCAATGAATAGAGCACTGGCCCTGGAGTGAGGAGGATCTGAGTTCAAATCCAGCCTCAGGCACTTAACACTTACTAGCCATGTGACTTTGGGTAAGTCACAACCCCAATTTCTCTGTCTTCCCCCCTCCAAAAAGCAAAAAAATAATTAAAAGAAGAAAACCCCCCCCTTTTCTTTAAAAGGCTGCATTGGAAAAAGTTAGTCAAAGAACAGATGGGACCACTGCTCAGAATGACCCTTCCACTGGAAATTGTAGAATGAAAGTTGTTAAAAGAGTTGAAAAGAAAGATGACTGAGTCATGATAACAAGCATCATGCTTCCTATGATGAGTTCAGGTCACCAGGTATGAGAGAACAACCTCCTACAATACGAAAAGGACAGGAAGATATGCTATTTGTCATTCGTTTTAGAAGAGGGCCAGTTATATCATGAGGGTGATGTCTTGACCTGTGCGTGAATTGGATTTAAGTGAGGCAGAGTTACAAAAAAGTTGTCAGCCTCACTTTTTCCTCCAGAGTCATCGAAACCCAGTGGCAGGACAAAAGTCAGGATGAGTGGTGCTGGCCTGGGATGCAGTCGGTCATCTTTCTAGTTGGCCTTTCTAAATTTAGGTCTTCCCCAGGTCTCATTTTGTCTGAGGCAATGCCCATTCAATGACTAAGGGCTAGTTGGATAGGCAAGTGTGATTGCAGAGTTAATATCAGAGATTCTTAGAAGACTGTATCATAAGAGGGAGGTGCCACAGGGATGTGTGTTCATTAGAAAAATTCTTGATTTGCCAAACAAGCAAAAAAACCCCAAAAACCCCAAACCTGAAGAGAATATAGCCTGTGAGCTATAGGCTAATGAAATTGATTGTGATTTCTGGCAAATTTCTAGGCCATATTATTAAAAGGAATACAAGAGCCAGCATGGCTTTATTAAGAACAGGTGATGCCTGATCAACTTCATTTCCTCTTCAAAAGAGAGAAAAAAAAAGGTTGGTAAGCTGGTAATCAAAGAAATTCATAGTCATCATTTACTAAGACTCCATTGAAACATTTGATATAGTCAGAAGCTGGTAAAAAGGGAAAGACTTTAGAAGTCATCTTTTTCAACCTGCTCATTTTACAAATGAGGAAACTGAGGCCCAGAAAGGTTAGGTGACATGCCCATGGTCTGACAAGTAATAAGTAGCACATCCAAGGTTTGAATCCGAGACCTCTGACTTCAAATCCAGGGTTGTTTTCATTACACCATACCTTCTCAAGGAGAAAGACTGTAGAAAAATTTATTGAGGGAACTGGGGATGTTTAGCCTTCAAAAGAGAAGTCTTAGGGGTGACACAATAACTTTTATTAAGTGTAAGAAGAGGAACTGAACCTGTCCTCCTTGACCAAAGAGCAGAATGGTTGAGCTAAGCAGTCTCTAAAAATTCCTTCCCACTGTAAGCTCCTGTGTTCCTATAAATCTGAAATCTTGTTGAGGCAATTTAAAATGGCTTCTTTGGAACACTTTTTTTTCTCTTTCATCAGAATGTATGTCTGTAGTCCTGATCATTGCCTTGCTAACCTCGCTCTTCTCTACATACCTACCCACAAGCAGTTCATTCCAGAGGGTCAAAGTAATAATTGGTCATGCTGTTTGCTATCTGATTACTTTATTGAAAATTATTCCAAGTGATTGGCCAAACCAATTTAGTTAAATTAATCTAAATGCTGCACCTTGTGTTCTAAAGATTAAAAGCCCAATTGAAAGTAAATTGTTCTCAGGAAGCCTTTTCCAATGCTATAGTACATGAATTTTAATTTCATTTCACCAACTGCCAAAAGAATTGCAAACCACTCTCCTCCTCCACCAAGGTGCACATCGCCATTCTAAGAGGGTTTCACTACAGATGCATTTGACATCTGAACTCTATTGGTTGAATTCCTCCCAAGGCTGTAAAAGATTGGAACTGAGCTGGTCACCTTTTCTGTAGCACACTTATATGCCCAGCACATTTCTTTTCCATTTAACAATTTATCAAGGTGCAGGCTTTTATTGTGCTCCTTTGCGTTCTTCCTTGCCCTGTCCTTACCCCTTTCAGTCACATTCTTTCCCTGATCTGTCCTTCCCAAGCCTTCATTCTTTTTCTAAGCAGTAGATAGAGTTAGAAATTTCCTGGCTCTCCTTCAGATGAAAATTCTTTTCACTGTGATTGTCATCCACAAAAAGGACAATTTTTATATTCTTTGTCCTATACTCCATCTGATTCATTCTTTTCTTCTTGCCAATGAGTTTCTTTAGTTGGTAATCAGACCCTAATTCTGGTTATATTCCTTGTTATAACATATTATTGTCTTTAGCAGGTCACAAGAGTTCCCATAAACCTTAATTTGCCCTTTTATTTTGGCTTTCCTTTGCTTTCATCACCATACTCCTGTGCTCATTGAAGTCCTGGATTGAGATCAGTTACAAAAGTATATATTTCTGTTTCAGTATCTGTTATCAGTTCATCCCTCTTTTATCATTTAGGGATTCTTAATTTTTCTTGTATCATGGACCCTTTGGGCAGTCTTCTAAAGCCTATGGATCCCTTATCAGCATAATGCTTTTAAATGCATGAAATAAAATATCATAAAGAAACCAATTATGTTGAAAGAGTTATCAACACAGTTTTTAGAAAATTTGCTAACTCCAGGTTATGATATATATAACCTTTGTCACAAACCCTTGATGTAGTGAATAGAGCACCAGACTTGAAGTTGGGAAAATCAGAGTTTGAATCCTGCCTCATACACTTATTTACTAGCTGTGTGATCCTGAACAAGTCATTTAACCTTTGTCTGCCTCAGTGCTCTCGTCTGTAAAATATATATAAAAATGACGCCTCCCTTCCAGGATTGTTGTGAAGATTAAGTGAGAGAACATATGTAAAGCACTTCATAAAGCCTGAAGTGCTTCAAAATGGTAGCTATTGTTGTTATTATTAATATAAACCTTCATCAGGTAGCTCTCCCCAGGATTCTTATGTAAGGCTTTAAGAATTGGTTGCCTCTCATTAGGAGTGGTGGGTGAAGAAGAGTGGTCCCAGAAGAGTGACTGTGTGGAATATATTTGTTACAATCCATAAAGCTGGGATTAAAGAATTGGGCCAAAATATTGTTAATATAATTGTAAAAAAAAATAAAATTACTATGCAAGCTTTAATAGCTTTCACAATCTCCATTTAACAGAAAATACATTTTCTCTTGTAATACAAAAGTGAAACTAAATCCAAATTTTTCATTTGGCTCTTTTCTGGGTTTTGTTCAGGTTTGGGTTTTTTTTTGTTTGTTTTCGTTTTGTTTTTTTGGAGGCCCAGTATTCACTATAGACAAAGAACTTCACAGGCATAAACTTTAAATGCCTCACCTCAAGGACTCAAGAGGAACCTAAATAGGTCCTTGAGGGCAAAGAAAAAAAAAATGTTCGCTTGCTTCCAGTCGTGTCTGACTCTGCATGACCCCATTTGGGGTTTTCTTGACAAAGATACTGGAGTAGTTTGCCATTTCCCTCTCCAGCCCATTTTACAGATGAGGAAACTGAGGTAAAAGGGTTAAGTGACTTGCCCAAGGTTACACATCAAGTAATGAGACCAAATTTGAACTCAGATCCTCCTCATTCCAGGCCCTGCCTAAAATATAAAAAATTATGCCTACCCCAAATTAATTAAGCCACATCAGGGCCAAATTTAGTGTCTGATGTTGATGATGTAGGATTCTTCAGATCTGCTAACTTCCAAGTTACACAGAGACTCCTCAAAACCTAAATTTGAGTCTGACTTCAAAGCCATTAGATCAGTCACTCTGAGTTGGAGTTCAGCATTTTGCTTTTACAAGAAATATCTTTAACTAAAGGAACCAAGAAAAGGTGTGAATCCCCCCCTTCCCTTAACAATGGAATGAACCTTTCATTTACCACATTGTAATTTAATAGACTCTTGGAAAATGGAAGAAACGGCAGAGTAATGAAGGAATCCAACATGTTGTTAAGAGGTGATGGTGATAATGAGTTTTTCAGACCTTTTTGTGCAGAGATTAAGAGACATTGAAGAGAGAAAATGGCTTCTGATTGATTGACAAAGTAACATGTGCAAAGGTTGATATTACTGCTTGCATTCACCAAATATCGATAATGAATATTTTAAGCCACATGAAGCATATTTTGTAAATCTCTTATCTGCGCAGATATATCATTAGATTTTTTCAGCAGAGGGGTCCCTTAGATCATCTCCTAGTTAGAGTTTTGCCAAGTAATTTGTTTAGCATTCCTCCATTAGTGTGGCTTCAGTGAAAAAGCAGTGGTCATCACTTTAATATTGGCCCATAAATACACTAGTCAAAAATGACCTCACAAATTCAATTCAACAAATACGGATTTGTCACCACATCATATGGTGCAATGTGCTGCAGACAGACAAAGGAAGAAAGCAAAGAAACTCACAAGACAATGGTAGGATAAGACAAACATAAGAATAATTAAAATACAAATTTTAGCAAGATAAATGCCCAGGAGAGGTCCATATCAAACTGCATGAAAAATTCAAGGATTTATAGCTGGCAATAAGGGCAGAATCAGATAAGACTTCATGAAAGAGGTTGACACCCAAGTGGGAATTTGAAGGAAGAGAATTTAAGCCAACTGGAAGAGATGAAAAAAGCGACCATTTCAGAAACAGGAAAGGATGAGTACAGAGTCACAGAGGTGAGAAAGAGCAGAATGAAATTGAGAGATGATAAATATAATGGTTTGTTTAAAATATGTAAGGCAAAAAATAAAACATTGTAGTTGCATAAGGCATAAACTGTAAAGTAAGGCTAGGAAGTTAGATTGGAGTCATTGTGGAGGGCCTTGAATGTCAAGTTAAGCAATTTTAAATGTAATCATCCAGGATTGCTTTCATGATTATAGCACATACTGAAGAAAATTTCTTTTCTTGAAGAAAATTTGACTATAAAGTAAGGGCAAAAGAGACTGAATCAGAAATCAGGAGAGATTTCTTAGAATTTCAGATTTTGTACGTGGAAAATGAAAAGAAGGATATCTCTTCAAGCAAGGAATTACTAAACTTCTACCATATTTCTTGCAGTATGTTAGTTGCTGCAAGTAAGTAGACAAAAAACTATACCTATGAGGATCTCATAGTCTAGTTGGAAGAAACATCTTATACAGAGATATATAAAATACATGGTGATGAGCTGAGCCTAGAAGGAAACTCAAATCAATAAGGATAACAAGCATTTATCCAGTACCTACTACTAAGTGCCAGGCGCTGTGTTAAGTAAGGAGGATAGAAAGTAAGGCAAATGAAATCCCTGCCCTCAAGGAGCTTACAGTCTAATAGCGGAGAGAACATGCAAACAACCATGTCCAAACAAGATATATGCAGGAGGCAATCTCAGAGTAAAGACACTAACACTACACAGGACTATGAACAGCTTCTTCCATTATGTAGGATTTAATCTCAGACTTGAATGTCATGAGGTAGAGATGAAGAGGAGGAGACATTCCAGGCATGGGGAATAGCCAGGGAAAGGAACAGCAAGGGAGCAAGTATCAGTGGATCACAGAGTACTTGGAGGGGGGAGTAAAATATAAGAAGACTGGAAAGGTAGGAAGGGACCATCTTATGAAGTGCTTTGAGAGAAGATTTTATATTTTATCCTGGAGATAATACATAAAAACTGAAATTTATTGAATTCTGACATGGTCATACCTGTGCTTTAAGATGGAGTCGAAAGAGATTTGATGCAGCAAAGTTAATCAGAAGACAGTCACCATAGTCTAGGCCAGAGGTGGGGAGTCTTCAACCTCAAGGCCACATGTGGACCTCTCGGTCCTCAAGCACAGCCTTTTGACTGAATCCTAACTTCACAGAACAAACCTTGAGGCTGCAGGTACCCCACCCCTGGTCTAGCAATTAGCTGATGAAGAAGAGCTCCACCTGGGTGGTGGCAGAGCTGGAGAGAAGGATGTTTATGTGAGAGATGTTGCAAAGGTAGAATCCACAGAACTTGGCAACAAATTGGATTTTGGGTGGGGGGAGAGAAAGGGAGGAATGATACCTAGGTCATGAGCCTGGGGGACTGGAAGGATGCTGGTGCCTCAGTGTAATGAAAAGGTATCCGCTGTCTTTTTTTATCCTTTGAAAATTGCATAGTTTCCTACTTTGACTTTATAATTGAAGCCTGACAATTGTTGGTGTGCTCTATCTCCCTCCCCTCTTTCTGTCCCATCTGTCTCCCCACCTCTATCTCTCTCCTTTTCTCTTCTTCTTCCTCCTCCTCTTCTTCCTCTTCTTCTTCCTCTTCTTCCTTTTCTTCCTCCTCTTCTTCTTCTCTCTCTTTCCCTCTCTCCTTACCTCTCCCTCTTTTTTCTGAGTCTCTCACATTCTCTGAGTCTTTGTCTCCTTAAGTGATGAGCCTGGAGTTTCTTTTAAGATATGATGAGCCTGGAGTCAGGAAGATCTGGGTTGTTGTGAGGATCAAATGAGTTAGCATTTGTAAAATGTTTGGTGCAGTGGCTAGCACATATTGGGTGCTTAATTAAAAAAAAGATTCCTTCCTTCTTTCCTTCTCTGTCTCTATCTCTTCCTTCTCTGTATTTCTCTCCCCCTTTCTATGTATCTCTGTCTGACTCTATCTTCCTATCTCTTTCTCTCCCTTTCTGTCTCCCTCTGCTGCACTCCTCTCTTTCTCTCAGTGTCTTCTTTGTTAAACTGCCCTGTTTTCTACTTTTAGTCACACTCCCATTTGTGCTACAGGTCATTACACTTCTTTTTTTTAAAGTAAGCATAGCTGTGGCTTTCTGGGAGCCCTGGGGGCAGACAGACTCAGTTGGTTTGCTGCTGTTGGAATGGGGTGGTCCCTTCTGAATGAAAGCTTGAGCAGCTCAGGAGGCAAAAGTAGAACCACATCAGTAAAGAGCTGCGGTCCCAATGAGAGCTTTCACATGTGTTATGAGTAGAATGGATGCCTGGGCCCACACTGGACCTTTCAGTCAGACCTATGTACAGATCAGTATTTCTCATAGGCAGTGGAGGCTGCCCCCAATCCCTGGTTTCCCTAGTAACTAGGATGGATGAGTCCACCAGGGAGTCAAGAAAAAAGTAGAGTAGGAGAAAGCACCCTGAACTTTCAGTCAGAGTCTCTGTTCTGTTACTAGCTATGTGGTTTTGGGTAACACAGAATGAAATAGCGTTAGTGCTCCAAGGAAGCTTGAACCCTGGCTGCCACAATGGATGGAGAGCTGGACCCAGAGTCCAGAAGTTGTTGCTGTTGTTTAGTTGTTTTTCAGTCATATCTGACTTTTCATGATCCCTTGTTGAGTTTTCTTGGCAAAGATATTGGAGTGATTTGCCATTTCCTTCTAAAGTTCATTTTCCAGATGAGGAAACTGAGGCAAACAAGGTTAAGTGACTTGCCAAAGTTACACAGCTAGTAATTGCCTAAGGCCAGATTTGAATTCAAGTCTTCCTGGCTCTAGGCCTGGCTCTTTATCCACTGTGCCACCTAACTGCCAGGTATCAGGAAGACCTGAGTTCAAATCCTACCTCAGACATGTACAAGCTGTGTGATCCATGGCAAGTCACTTAATCTCTGTTAGCCTCAGTTTCCTTATCTGTAAAACCGGGATAATAATAGCACCAACCTCCCAGGGTTTTCATAAAGATAAAATGAGAATAATTGTAAAGACTTAGAACATACTTGGGACCCAAACCCAAGCCTCTTGACTCTCAGGCCACTGCTCTTTAAACTTTATTTTTCTTACCTATAAAATGGGGACAGCATCTCCTTCTGCCTCATATGTGTTTTTGAGGATCAGAAGAGATCCTGTATGTAAAAGCACACAGCCCCTGAACTTGTACTGATGCATTGGCATTGTCTTCCATTCTGCAGAACTCTCTACACCCAGTGCCCTACTCTAGTCCCTTCTCCCCATTTAGGGGAAGCCACAGACAAAGCTAGCATTCTCCCCAAATAGAAGGATTCCATGTACAGAAGGATTAGATCTTAATCCCTCTTGGCTTGTGGACTTGTGAAGGGCCAAGGCTGTATCTGCTGAAACTTTCTTAACTGATCATCCAGTCTAGTTTCATTTGCTGGTAGGGACTTTTTTATACATGCTTTTTTCATGATAATAGCTCTTGAAGTAGTCAAGAATAGTGAAGCTGTTAAAAGTCCCTTTCATTTGAAGTCTAGATACTCATTAATCTTCTATATAGCTCCTTAAGACAACAGACTCTCATTTTTGTATTATATTCCTAGTGCCTTGTACACAGTAGGTCCTTTTAATAAAAGCTTGATTGATTGAGGAATGGCAAGAAATTTATCTTCTTTAAATACCACTTTAATCATCTTACTGCCCTGTTTTAAACCTTTGGTGATTTACTGTTTCCTACGGTGGGGTCATAAGATCCTAGATCTTGAGCTGGGAAAGATTTTAAAGACCACCTGATCCAACCTCCTCACTTGACAGACTAGGAAACTGAGGACCCAGAGAGATAAAGGGGCTTGCCCAATGTCACATAGGTAGGAAATGAGGCATCAATTTTCAATTCTCTTGTCTGACTCTACATACATTTTAATTACTTCTTGCCTCTGGTTTCCACTACTCCCAAAGACAAATGTTAATCTAGTCAGGCCGGTGTATATACTCTGTCCCACAGACATGCCGTGCTGACTTTGGATCACAGGGTTTACAATTACAAGGGAAATTATAGGTCCTCTAATCCAACCCTGTCATTTTATAGCTGTGGAAACTGGGAGTCACTCAGTGGTTTTCCCAAGGTCACACAAATAGTAAGTAAAAATATTTGGAAACTGAACCTGGGTTTCTTCTGATTCCACATCTTTGGTCCACTATATTCTTTCTGTATGTTATATAAAATACCTGGTCTTTTACAGGGTAAAGAAAGGGGGAAAGCCTAATATAAAATTTAAAAAAATTAAATGTACAAGAAGAAAGGGAAGAAAAGAGGACAGAAACTTTGTAGGATATGTTCAATGACTTTTAGAAGCATAGAAGTTCAAGAATTCATAGTTGAAAATTCATAATAAATTTGTTGAGGACTGAAAAACCTTTTTATTATGCAGATCTCTTTTATGCCAGCCAGAGGCAATTAAAAATCTGTAATGTATATCTCTATTACATGTATGTACAATCCCCACATTATTAGAACTATAAAAATGCCTTTGCTTTAGTTAAACTATTGAAACTATTAATCTCCTTCTAGGAAAGGGACTATTCCATCAAAGGAGCAAAAGACAAAGAATACTGATTAAATGAAATTTTCTAAGGCAAACGGTTTAAATGTCCACTTACTTAAGGCATATTTTTCTCTCTGTAATGTCACTCAGCCAATATTAGTTTATATCCTTAGTTACCTCAACATTTACTGTCTCTCTTATGAAATACACTGGCAGACTTTGCCTCCTACAATAGATGGGTGATTAGTCAATGTCTATGGTGAGGAGGGTTACTGACCTACTTTTGCCTGGCTCCAGTGACATTTCCCTGAGAAAGATTCCCTCTCTCATATGTTGCCAAAGCCGCATTGGCTTCATGGAAGACTTCCAGATCCCTCCAGTCTCTATTATCCTCTTCCCCCACTTCCCGCCAGTCACTTAGTATATATCTATGTATGTTGATACAAATGAAAAATCCAAGAGACCGAGTTTCTGGGTAATTAATAATCAATTTATTAATTAGGCTAATAATCAATAAATTGATGATCAGTGGTTTTTCTTGGTAACCAAACCCAATGGGGACATTGAATGTCATAAATATTTTTAAAGGGGATGTCCCTGACAGAATAATTCAGTTCTGATTGGTGGATGTTTAAATGAGGAGGTGGGTTAAAAGTCTTCAGCTGCTTCTTTCTGAGAATGTGGTTGATCATGAGACTCAGCCACCTTCAGCAGTCTGGACAGGGGAATCCCATCTCCACCTAGACCACTCTGATGGTCATAAACTGGGTCACCCTAAACTCCAGTGGAGGATTGGCTAAGTGACTGACAGGGGCTGGGCCCCCTCTTAGGAAATAAAAAGCCTGGATCCTAATTAATAATGGGTTGTTAATGTGATAGAAAATAATTTCTCTCATTGTATATATTATCTTCCCTGACAGAATATAAGCTCCTTGAAGACAGGAACTATTTTTTTCTTTGTATCTCCAATGCCTAATACAGTAGGTGGTTAGAAAGTTTGCCTGTTTAAAGATTATAGGCTGATCCCACTCTGGTTTTACTGGTTATAATAGAGAGTTTATACAGTTGTGGGATAATGGTAAGACCACTGGAGGATTTGTCACCAAAGAACTGGGGTTCAAATCCTACCTCAGCTACTTATCATGTATGTGACCTTGACAAAGTCACCTCTCTGAAAATCAGTTTCCTCATCTGTGAAATGATACCTGCACTACACAACTAAAAGGAAAACACATTGCAAAACTTAAAATGCTTAGAGGAAGTGTAAGTTGCCATCATGAAAAACACAAGTAAATATAGAGAAAGGTATGTAGCATGTTCTAATACTGAGATCTGCATTCAAATCCCAGTTCTGCCACTTGTTAGCTATGTAACCTCAGGAAATTTCTATTTCCATTTGTTGTTTAGTCATTCAGTCATGTCAGACTCTTTGAGACCCTGTGAACCATAGCACACCAATACATGAGTTTTTCTTGGTAAAGATACTAGAGTGGTTTGCCATTTCCTTCTCCAGTGGATTAAGGCAAACAGGGATTAAGTGACTTGCCCAGGGTCACACAGCTAGTTGAGTGTCTGAGGCTGAATTTGAGCTCAGGTCTTTCTGATTCCAGCCCAATGTTCTGTCCACTGAACCACCTACCTGCCTCCAAGAAACAGAGATTAAATGACATACCCACGGTCACACAGCTAGTAAATATCTGAGGTCTTCCTGACTCCAGACCTATATTCTATCCATTGAGCCGTCTAGCGGCCATTTTCTTCCATGAGCTCTCAGAATTTCCTCAAAACAAAATAAGAAACAAAAAAAGAAAGTGACCACTTACTATTCCTCACTTAAATCCAATTCACTTGCATGTCATGGAATCACTTCCCTAATATCATGGTCCTCTTTGAGAACAAGTCTGTATTACCTCTTCTGTCAGATGAACATAGCAGTATATACTCTTTCTGTCTCCCACGGTTACAGTGAGGATCAATGATATAAACAAGAGGGCACTTGTAAACACTAGCAAATATTCAGTCAGTATTATTGTTAATTTTAATAACAATGCTCAATATACTCTTTTAATGCCATCTAGGTCAAAATATTCAGTGTGGAATATTTTCTCATTATCCCATTGTGACTGTAAAATTTAAGGATTTTATTTGCATGGCTTCAGCCTTAAAGTACTGAGATTGCAGTGAAGTAGCATTTTTTTAATGGCAGATTTTCGAGATTTTATTTCCAACAATGCTTTCCACCATTTTCAATGGAAAGACAAAGGACTCATAGGGTCACAGGCCCTCCCCACCCTCTCTTATCAGATTTATAACAAGGCATGGGTTGCCTGGTATTGCCTCCATTCCTTTTACACAAGATCTGCAACCTCATAATGTTTTCCTGGGGGCACTAAAACATCAAATAACAGTGATTTCCCTTGGGAAAATACTGTATTGAAATACTTGAACAGGCATGTCTTGTAGAGACTTATTTTTAAGCTCTTATCAGAGTAGTCATGGGGACTCCATTGAGAAAAGGGAATTGTTTAAAAAGAAGTCAGAGCTGTTGCTGGGATGGCATAAGGCAATGTTATTCGGTATTTTTGACAGGAGGGTTCTCTGCTCACCACTCAGGGTCCCATGCAGCTATGTTTCTCTCAAGGTATATAGAATATTAACCAAGTGTTTCCCTGGTGCTATTGTTCAGTAATCTGAGTTTTAGATCAAAAGAGGATCTTTATAGATTATTGTAAGCAATCAAAAATAGGAGCACATGGGAGATTTCAGCCCTAACTGATACTTCATGATTTCTAAGATATGTGAGGTTCTATGATTGACTTACAGGAAATCTAATTTAGAAGGAGGATTCCATGTGCACAAACAATGATAAGAAGTGATGATTAAGGTAGAAAAGCGATGATTAATGGAAACAGTGCAGTCTGGTTCCCTATATAGTAGTAGCAACAGGAAAGCCAAAATCTTGGCAGTGTAGTATGTGCGTTTTCATTTTCTGTATACCTAGGATACATTTTTTCATTGTACCTCCTACTGAGAATTGCTATTTCTGAGATGCAAATAATGGTCTGGTTTAATTATAACTTTGAAATAATTTGATCCAGTGATAACTTGGGATCAATTAGGACATCTTGGCAGGGGTGTGAATATTGATTGTCCACTACACTTAGCCTGGATCTTAGTTCTTATTTTCCTTGGACAGGATAAAGGATCAAAGGAAGAAATGTTGAAAGAACCTTACAAATTTTCACATCTAACCACCTCATTTGTCAGAGGTGTTGAGACCCAGAATAGTTAAGTTATCAGAAGCCACTCAGGTAGGAGCACACATCACTTGGCTCCTAATCCAATGTCCTTACTTCTTTGCTGCCACATTGGCTGCTAAACTCCAGCTGTTTGGTAGCATGGAACACACATCTAGGTCGAGCATGCAAATAAGTATTTTGGGTGCAAAACTACTTGGAGCTTTTAAGGGACAGCCAGAGTCAGGAACACCCTAATTTGAATCCTGCCTCAAAAACTTACTAACTGTATGACTGGGCAGGTCAAGTCAAGGCTCAGCCTCAAAGTCCTCATCTGTAAAATGGGGATAATTATAGGACCTACTCCCGAAAGTTGTATGGATTTAAATGAAATGATATATGTAAAGTACTACATAAATATTAGCTTCCACTACTAATAATTAATCTCCCTATTTCTAAATAAAGATAGTAATGTGATACTAGGAAATGACATCCTGACTTTCTTGTAAGCCTTCAACTTTCCCACAGTAAAATCACTCTTATATGCATTGAGTGCAGGGACTGTCTTTTGCCTCCCTTTATATCTGCAGAACTTAGCTCAGTGCCTGGCATATAGTAGCTTAATAAAGATTTATCAAATGGGTGAAGCTCAGAACATAACTTTACTAAGAAGTCTTAGGATCTCAGAGCTCCACATGACCTCAGAGGCCATCTGCTGGCCTTCCTCCTATAGCCGGACAAGAATCCTGTCTGATAATAACAGTGGCATCAATAATAACAACTCTATAACATTTCTATAATGCTTTCAAGTTTACAAAGTGTTTTCACCCTTTGACTCAGCAATACCACTTCTAGGGCTTGTATCCCAAAGAGATCATACAAATGAGAAAAGGAACCACATGTACAAAAATATTTGTAGCAGTTCTTTTTGTGGTGGCAAAAAATTGGAAATCAAGGGGATGCCCATCAATTGGGGAATGGCTAAACAAGTTGTGGTATATGAATGTAATGGAATAATACTATTGTGTTACAAGAAATGAGGGGCACAGAGACTTCATAATAAACTGGAGAGACATATATAAACTGATGCTGAGTGAGGAGAGCAGAACCAGGAGAACTTTGTACACAATTACAGACACATCATTTCTGTTGCAACTGACTTTGATAGCCTGGGCTCCTCTCAGCAGTGCAAGGCTATAAGAAAACTACAAAAGACTCATGATGGAAAAGGCTGTCCATGTCCAGAGAAAGAATTATGGAGTCTGAATGCAGATTGAAGCAAATTATTTGCTCTCTCTCTTTTTTGTTTCTTCTCTCTCGTGGTTCATTCCATTGATTATAATTCTTAACAACTTGACTGTTGTGAAAATATGTTTAATGTGAAGGTATATGTAGAACCTATATCAGATTGCATGCCATCTTGGGGTGGGAGGTAGAAGGAGAGGGAGGGGGAGAAAATTTGGAACTCAAACACTTGTGCAACTGAATGTTGTAAACTAAAAATAAATAAATTTAAAAGAAAAAAATGTTTTCCTCATAGTCCTCTTGGGATATAAAGTAGCATTGTTGCCATTTTCCTCCTCATCCCTGGCAAGATTTATTCAACCTTCATTTGAAGTGATGGAAAACCTGCCATTTCCAGAGGAAGCTGTGCTACTTTCACACATTCTATTACAAAAGTTTTCCTTACATTGAGCCTAAATCTTACTAGTTCTTCACTTGGTGGCCAGACAGAGCCTTTTATCAACCTACCACCAGCACTACTCTTTGCATCTTGCATTCTCAATTAACCCTTTAATACTTCAGAAGTTACTTATTCAATGGCTGTACCTAATCTCTGAATGTGCCTGTTGTGAATGAATACTGTATTTTCTTTAATATAGGCTCTAGAGAACAAATTATAATCATAGATTTTCAGAGTTGAAAAGAACCTGAGAGGTCATCTATTTCAGTTTTTGCCCAAAGCATGAATTCTCTCCCCGTGCCCCTAAAATCCCTGAGAAGTGGTTATCTAAACTCTGCTTTAATGGCTCAGGAGGTACCTTGTGTCATTTTAGGACAGCTCTGATTGTTAGGAGAATCTTCCTCCTACTTGGTACTTGGAATTTTGATGGTTCCATTATTTCATCATTGCAAGACACTCTACAATCTACAAATGTATTTTAAAATCACTCCTTATGGCTTAATCCTCTGTGATTCTTTTTCATACATTTCCATAAATTCATAGAGTATCAGCCTCTATTCCATAGAGCATCAGCTCAGTGCACTATCTGCCCTCCTCTCTTTCTCTTTATTATCTTAGGGATAATAAATACTTCACTAGTAAGGCTGTACATCTCTTTTCTGAGTTTCAGGAAGTGACTGTCCCATATCTTTTTATAGTTGTACTTGTTTTTGACAACTTATTCTGTGCAAGTAATTAGGAGTAATTTCTACCTACTGGTATTAGATCTGTTCTCCATACCCACAGACTATAAATTTAATCTCTCTTCCACATAACAATAATTTGAAAATAAACAAAGTGATATTAATGCTGTTTCCTGTCCCGAGACACACTTTAAAGTCTAGACAATATGGCCTACCAACTGTTCTCTGAGTTTGACATGGAATCTCACAACTCCAAGTCTTTTCTCAGGCTGCCTCATATCTGGAATAAATTTCCTCTTCATCTCTAACTCTTGGAAAATCCTAGCATCCTTTAAGGCATAGTCCAGTTGCCACAGACCTTGAAATGCATTTCCTAATCTCTGAAAGTTTTAGTTCCCTATACTTTCTCTAATTATTTTGAATTGCTTTATCTGTGTATATGTTATAACTTCTCCAAAGGAGTGTTGTCTTTGTGTCCTCAGTGCCTTGCACAGAATAGGTGCCTAATAAATATTTGTTGAATTGAATTTTCTTCCCTTTTCAATATTAAATCCCTAAGCACAAATTATCTATGAAAGAATTCCATATTTGACAAGAATTGCTGAGAAGTGAAGAGAAATTTGGCAGAAAATAGGTTTAGATCAATATCTTAGGCCACATAAGTTCCAAATAGATGTATGACCTGAATATTAAAGATCATACTATAAAATAATTAGGAGAGAAGCAGATCATAGACCTTTCATATCAATAGCTAGGGTATATTTTTAACCAAGCAAGAGATAAAAGCAATAAAAAATAAAAGGCAATTTTGATTACATAAAATTAAAAAGCTTTTGAATGAACAAAATTAATATAGCCAGGGTAGGAAGGGTCAAGTAGTTGATAGAGAAAAATATTTGTATCAGGAATCTCTAATAAGGATCTGATATCCAAGACATAAAAACAACTATCAGAAATACATAAGAATAAAAACTATTCCCTAGATATATGTGGCTAAAGGATATGAGCAAAGTTCTCAAAACTTTGTTCTCAAAAGTTCTCAAAAGATGAATTGCATGCTACTAATGCCTATATAAAAAAACCATTCCAGACCACTAATAATAAGAGAAATTCAACTTAAAACAACAGTTTTATTTCTTGCCAAGAAAATGGGCAAAGATAAAAAAATGATACTCAATTTTATAAGGGCTAAGGCAAGATGAGCATTCATTGTAGGGGATCTATGAATTGGTCCAACCATCCTGAAGTGTAATTTAGAATTTTGCAAAGAGAATTATTAAAATGTCCAAAAGAAAAGGGAATTATTAAAATGTCATAAAAAAGAAAAACCCTGTACATGCCAAAACATACATACACATACACATACCTATGTGTGTATGTATCCCCACACCTTTTGTAGTGGTATGTAACTGGAAATAAAATAGATGCCCATCAGATGTGAAATGGTTTAAAAAAATTTGGCATGAATGCAATGGAACATTACTGTGCAATAAGAAATAATGAATATATGGAAGAATCAGAAGGCTTGCATGAATTGATGCCAGTAAAGTAAGAATAAGCAGTAAGTTGATATACACCATGGCTACAACCAAACAAATGAAAAGAACAGCAACAAAACAATGAAAAATAAATACTGAGAAATATTGTGACCAACCTTGGCCCCAAAGAAGTGATAAGAGGGAGCCCTTCATCATGCTTCTTTGCAGAGGCTACAAACTTTTAGTGTGGAATTAATAGCACTTAACATCAGACTTTTTGAACTTTTCTCCTTTTTCCTTTTTAAAAAATTCCTCATTTAAAGGGGTAGCTCTCTAGGAAGGAGAAACCCTTTGGGAAGTGTAAGTGATATCAAAACAAAAGGCATTAATAAAATTTATTTTAAAAGGAAACAGGTTAAACATCCCCATTTCTTCCAACTGATTCTCTCATAAGTGTCATTATAACTCCCCATAATTATGCTCATTTTCCTATGAATACTTTCCAGCTTTTCCCTCTTAAAATATGATACCTAGAATGGAACACTGTAATTCAGAGGTGGTTTGATCACAGCAGTGTTTGATGGGAACATTCATCCCTTCTTCTAGACACTGGAGTTCTGTTAATTCATTCTGCATTGGTGGGTATTTTTTAGCCATATCTCACTGTTGATTTGTATTGAACTTTCAATCAGCTACCACCTGTAAATCTTTTCCACATGCATTATTCCCTAGCCAAATTTCCATAAGTCATCAGTCTGTAATATTCTAGTCTGTCAAGATCTTTTTATGTCCTGAGTAGTAAAATCAGTTTTATTTTCTAAGACCTCTAAGCCAAAAACAATTTTACATAGGTTTAGTGAATTTTAAAGCTTATTTACAAAATTATGTTTTATCCTTTCTTTGTATTGCCTAGCAGAATATGGCATAGCACCACACTTTGGCAGCCCCCTTCCTCTCTTCTGTCATGATGTAATCGCAGAGTTGACTGTGACATTCTCCTGATGAATATCATAATCCACCAGCTGAAAGATGATTTCAAAAATGATGATTGGGAAAACACATTTGGATAGTTTATCTGAGCCATTAGGTGTACATATCACTGATAGAATTTAAATGACTAGAATGATTTTTTAAAATATCTTTAAGTTCTAAAACATTAGTATCCAAAGATTTTTTTTCCAAATTTAGTTAAGAAGTAATATAAAATCCTGACCATATCCTTGCCTCTGATATGTTTAAATGCCAACTTGGATTAAGGCTTTTCTTAATAATGGCATTTTGTTTATCTTATAAAATTTTTTTCTGCAATTATATCTCCAAAATGTGTCTTATTTTTCTAGTCATAATTTACATAAAAAGTTAGATTTGCCTTTTAATAAAAACTATTTATATTCATTAGTTCATGCTCTTATAATAACAGAAGCAATTAACTGGGAATTGATATGTCCTACAGTATTAATTCTGTGCCCCCCTCCAACTGTCATGTTAAATTTAGTTTGGTGGCAGTGGCAGTTCTCCAGAGCCCTGCCAAATAAATATTAGCCAGCATCTCATTGTTGTCTCACCATCTGTACTTAGGAGGTGTTATCCAAATCACCAAAAACAAAAAAATGTAAAAGATAATTTTGCAAATTCCTCATGAGTCTATCACAATTAGACATACTTCAATAGGGAAAATCACAACTTCAGAGGACTAAAAATGGTATAAAGAAATGCTAAAGCATGATGATTGTATACCCTGCTAGAACCACATGAAAAGAATATTGCTAAACTCTGGTGCCAGGCTTCCAGAGGATTCACAGTGTCCTTATTTGCACTTTAAAAGGACCGGATTGATAGACCTAGAGTTACCTGGAGTACTGAGGTTAAATGACTTGCCCAGGGTCACAGTGCTAGGAAGGGTCAGAGATGGGACCTGAACCCAAGTCTGGATGCCTCCAATAACAGTTCACTATCTGTCATCCCTTGTTGACTCTCACTTTTTATATATTACCTCAAAACATGCATTTATAATACTAAAGAGTCAAAACTTAGGGGCAGAAATTAAAATTCACATAACCTAATCATAGTTGGAAGTACTAATCACTTCACATATCAAGGAAATTTTAGGTTTCTCAACCCCAAGATAGGAAGTAGATTAATTTTTTATTATTTTTCTGTGTTTTACATGTGAAAAGGCATTAAAGTTTTTTTTTTATCTTTTTAAGTTAAGGTTGAAGTTTTAAGGCTGTGGAATTCAGTTCACCATAATGCATGTTTTATGACATATAAAAATGTGCAAATATCTTGAATTGTCATTATTTATTCATTCACATTTTAAATATCTTTATGTAATATTAAAATCTTTGCTATATATAAATAAAAAGTGCTTCCAACATTTTTATAGCTATGGAAGAGTGCATATTAAGCAAACATAAAAAAATATCATTGAGAATGAATATATGTAGCCTTTAAAGTTATCTATTATCCAAAAAAAGACCAAAAATCCGAAAAGAGACCACAATTCAAAAATTGTATAAATGTACATGCTTTCAACATGAAAAGAAAATGTTTGATCTACACTGGGTGATTCATAGAAAATTCTTATAGACTTTCAGAATAGTTACCAGTTTTGGTCATTTCTGTGCTCTTTCCTGATCTTTCTCTTTGGGTACTAAACTCTTAATGATAAAATTCCTTACCTTGACTTACAAAACTTAAATATGTGTTTTGAGGTACTATATAAAAAGTGAGAGTCAACAAGGGATGGTGGATAGTGAACTTGGAGGCATCCAGATTGGGTTCAGGTCCCATCTCTGACACTTCCTAGCACTGTGAAGTCATTTAACCTCAGTGCTCTAGGTAAATCTAGGTAATTCTCTAGATAACTATAAGTTGCAAAGAAGGAGCTGACCTTCACTGGAGATTCTCTAATCTGAGAATTCCCTATACCAAGAAATTACATGTCCAGTTCCTATCCCTATAGGAAATCTTAAATCAACCAGACTACTTGAGACTGCTTAGTGATTCTCTTCAGAGTGTTTCCCCTCTATTTCCTAAGAAACATCTGTGATGTAGGTTGAAGAACTCTGAATGTATGGGAGAGGTGTGTATTTATACTAGTTCCTTTGAAAACAATCTGAGAGTGTTTTAGTATCCTGCAAGGCCATTATGAGTCCAGAGTGAAACATGGCAGGCAAAATACCTAACTTGACCTTAGATTGCTTTGGGAGGCATAGTGTTCAGAGAAGAAGGAAGTTGATAGTCATAATCTGTTCTGTCCTGGTTAGATTATACCTGGACTATTGTACTCAGTTCTGGACACCACATTTTAATAAGTGCATCCGTAACATAGAATGTATCTAGAGGAGGCCAACCACAATGGTGGGGGAATTAGAACACATAGACCATGAGCATTGGCTGAAGAGACTGTAAATGTTTACCCTGGATAAGAGAAGACTTGGGAGAAAGAGGAAACATGAAAGCCATTTGTAAGAATTTGAAGACCTGTCCCATGGAAAAAGGATCAGACTTTTTATGCCTGGTTTCAGAAGGCAAAACTAGGAGGAATGGGTGGAAATTAAGTGAAGCATATTTTCTTTTGATCAAGAACTTCCTAACATTTAGAACTATCCAGAAGGAGGATGTATTACATCATGAGGTGTAGTGAATTTCCCCTCACTAGAAGTTTATAGGCTGGGTGGCCACTTGTGGGGGGTGTTGTAAAGGTGCATTCTTTTCAGGTAGAGATTGGACTAGGAGATTTTTAAAGTCCTAACTCTGAGAAATTATGATTTTGTGAGTCAGAAGACATAGGTTTTAGTCTGAACTTTGCTACCTCATAGCTGGCAGTGAGCAAAGTGTCTTTGAGCTTTGTTTTCTTCATCTGTTAAGTGGGTACAAAAATACTTATACTGCCTATCTTGTATAATAGCTTTGAGGACACAATGGGACAATGTATGTGAATTGTTTATTTTTTAAGTATATGTTGTTGTTTTCCATCCTTTGGACTCTAAGAGGACCAATGACATCATGATGTTGGGGTCAAGGTACAGTGTGTTCAATTGTGGCTGATCAGTCCAGTATGAGCTTGGAAGGCTCTTCCATAGGTCGGGCACAAATAGTTCATTTGAACATTTGGGGTGGAGATGTCTCTAGATTTGTACATCTCCCACTTCCTTTGTGCTACTGCAATTCTGCTTTGCTCATAGTATGTAGTGTCTTCTTTGATGAGGGCACACCATGCCAGGTAGTCCTGTGCTAGCATCATCCATGTCTCACCATCAATACTAAAGTTCTTCGGAGAGAACTTGAGGGTGTCCTTGTATCACTTCTTCTGACCTTCATGTGAGCATTTACCTTGTGTGAATAAAATAGTCTTTTAGGCAAGCATGCTTTTGACATTTGAACAATGTGTCCAACTTATCAGAGTTGTGTTGTCTGCTGCAGAGTTTGAATTATTGGCAATTTAGCTCAAGAAGAAGGGACCTCAGTGTCTGGTACCTCATCTTACCAAGTAATCTTCAGAATCTTCCTAAGACAATTCAAGTGGAAGTGGTTCAGTTTTCTGGCATGGTGCTGATAGACTATCCAGATTTCACAGGCATATAACAATGAACTCAGCACAATAGCTCTGTAGACCTTCAGTTTGGTACATAGCCTAATAATAATTGTTTGTTTTTTAAAAAATATATAAATAAAATCCATTAATGTTATTTCTTAAGTTCTTGCAAGTTGGAGAGAAGTATAAGAGATCTAGCATGGGAAGTATAACAAAGGGAAAGATTATTTACCCTAATACCAATATAAAAGAAGCAACTTCATTTTCCCTAATATAACCTGAACAATAGTAAAGAGTAACAATGCAGCAGGACACACTACCCCATAAGGCAGCACCATGGACAGCTGCCTTTTTTATTTCTTAAGAATTATATCAAGACTTCTGTCAGGGTAGTTAGTGGCAGTGGTGGAGGTAATGGCGGTTGTAGTTGAATTAGCCATAGTACTAGTGGTAGTAATATCTGACAATTATATTAAGCTTTAATAACTTAAAACTACATCAAGCCATTTGGTATCTTGCCGTGTATGCTGAGTGTTTTGTTCACAACAACCCCATGTGGTAGGCAATTCAGCAACAAATATTAAGTGCCTATTATGTGTCAGGCTTTGTGGTAGGTACTTAATGATATTTGGTTGGTAGTAAAGCTACCGGAGCAAGTATGTGGCCCAGTGGATAGAGTGCTGGGCCTGAAGCCAGGAAGACCTGAGTACAAATCTGGCCTCAGATACTTCCTAGCTGTGTGACCCTGGGCAAGTCACTTAACCCCATGTGCCTCAGTTTCCTCATCAGGAAAAGGAGCTGGAGAAGGAAATGGCAAATCCCTCCAGCATCTTTGCCAAGAAAATCCCAAAAGTGGTCACAAAGAGTCATATATGACTGAAAATGACAGAAGAAGGAAAACTATTAACATAGCCATTTTTTTTCTAGATGAAGAAACTAAGGTTCAGAGTTGAAGTTCCTTGCTTTTGGTCACATGGATATTTAATAAAAATTATTCTTCAGATACTATTTATCAAGAAAATTATTCAAGTTTTCTCTACTCATGCTGCTTGGCTCTCAAGTCTTGGCATGAAATTAGATGTGAATAAAAATATAGTTACTTTGGAGTTCCTAGCCCTCTAGATTCCCTTTTTGCTAAACTCTAAATTGTTTCCAAAGTTCCAACTGCATGCCCTAGTCTAGAAAATAAGCTTTTTGCATCCACTTAAGACTTTTTGTGTTAATTTTTGTGTTAATTATTAGGCTGATCCCTTTGTGAGGATATTACTGAGGAAACCATGTAATATTTTGTGTCTTGAAGTAGTTAATACCATGTTTTCCCCAAACTGGAACATCAGAAGGTTTCTCCCTTGATCCAAAGTTGGCAGGTTATGTCAGAGATCAGCTTGTCCAACTCCCTAGTTTTACAGTGAGGAAACGAAGGGCCAGAGCTTAGGTTGGACATCTGGTAGGGAGCAGAGTGGAAATGCAAACTCAGGCTGCTGACTGCAGAAAATTCGAACCTTGTTTAAGAGATCTCCATGACACTAGTGAATACCTTTGGCAAGCTGGTACTTTGTTTTACAATAACAGATGATTGTTAAATGACTGTTTCTGTGATTGAATTTATCAAGGAATCTCACGTGACTTTGACAAATGTGTTGCTGGAGAAAAGCCTATCAGGTTGTGTTCTCCTCTTTTTCATAATCAACCAACAATGAACACATTTGGACGTCATCTTATTTTTGCCCATCAGGTGAGACTTAAGATGTGATCTGCTGTAGAACTCTACTGGCAAAATCCCACCTGGATCCATTTCATCTTTTCATCATTCATCCTCTCAGTGATAAGCTGGTGGCCTGCCTTCTGTTGATGAGCTTTCTTGAATTTAGTCCAGAGGTGGGGAACCTGAAGTCTTGAGGACACACATGGCCCTCTAGGTTCTCAAGTGAGGCCCTTTGACTGAATCTAAACTTCACACAACAAATCCCCTTAATAAAATGATTTGTTCTGTAAAACTTTAACTCAGTCAAAAGGCTGAACCCAAAGACCTTAAAGGCCACATGTGGCCTTGAGGCTGCAGGTTCCCCATCACTGATTTAGGCAGTTTCCTGGTGAGTAGACACAATATCACTTTTCAGGAAGGTGAGGAAATTTAGAGAAATTAAGTGACTTGTCTGAAGTCACATAACTAGTAAGTGGTAGATCTAGGATACAAACACCAGGACTTTTGACTGCAGTTTTCCTTTTTGTTTCACAGTCAATTTGTCTTCTCCATCTTTGAAACTATTTGGCTTTGATTTCTCCAGCTTCTGAGGGTTTCTGTTCTGTCATTTCTGACTCCATGACATCTCTCACATATATCTTGTCCTCCTGCCCTCCTTCATACCCTTATTACTTCCCACCTGGACTATCCAGATACCTTCCTAATTGGTCTCCCTGCCCCACCATCCTCACTCCCATCTGGCCCCCACATAGCCACCAAAGTAAATCACACATCCCCATTAACTTGAAGATCAAATATAAGCATTCCTACCTTTTCACCATTATTATATATTGTTTCCTTCCACACTCTGTACTATCTGGTCAGACTGACCTTCTTGCCAATCCTTATAGCACACCCCATCTAGTGCCTCCATGCCTTTGTAGTGCTCTTTCTCCATGCCTAGATGTTTTCCCTTCCCACTCTGCCTTTTCCATTTTCACCTTTGCCTTCATGACTCAACTAAATACAACATTGTGCATGAGGCCTTTCTTGGTCCTCCCCTAGTTAGACCTCTATATATGTTCACCTCATCTCTCATATCAGAATGTAAACTCCAAAAGAGCAAACACTTATATTTTTGTCTTTGTATTTCCAGTACCTAGTGTGGACTACATGTGCCTTTCCTTTAGTTCAGAGATAAATGGGGAAAATTATTATATTCATAGAATCACAGAGTCATAAAATCCATCACTACAGAATTTTAGAGCTGGAGGGGATCCTTGAGGTCTTCTGGTCCAGTTGTCATTTTACAGATATAAAAGCAGATAAATGACTTTGCCAAGGGATGGACAGGTGAGGTAGGATTTGTGTAGTAGTGTTTCTGCTATATCGTACTAACTATGAGATGCAAGCACCTACTATGTGTCAGACAGTGTACTAAACACTTGGTATATGGGGGAAGGAGAGATAGCAGAACAAAGGTACCCAGTGTGAGGCCACGATGAAGTGGAGCTGGTGGAGAAGAAGGACATGGATGCCTTAGACCCCTCCTTAAATGGAGGATCTGGGAGGAGCTCTTCACTATCTACCCTATAACCCCTTCAATTAGAGGGAGAAAAGTGTCCCATGGTACTGAGAAGGTACTGACAGATACAAGTTTCAGGCTTGATGTAATCTTGCAGGATGAGTTTCTGGATACCATGATGAACCAACATGCAGCCTGTTTATATTTCAAGTGTGTGTGTGTGTGTGTGTGTGTGTGTGTGTGTGCGCGCGCATGCGTGCACACATAATGCACATACATACTTCTTGATGCAGATAATTGTTATAAAATTATTGCAACTACCAGAAGCTTCAAGAAAAAGATGTTTGGGAACTTTTTTTAACTTATAATTAAGTAGTTCTGTCAGCTTTGGAGTTCCCTATGGCTGTGTTACTCCAACTATGAAGTTTTTAGTATTGTCTGGAATATTTTTTCAGATTAACTATGATTCTAAAGTAATCCATGTCTGTGTTTGGGTGCCTGGGAAACCTGCCACTCTTATTGTCTGCATTAATCTTGTGAGACTCAAAGCTTTGTAATGTGGGAGCTAAGTCACTCTCATATGAAACTGTGTGTATTGAACAGGATTAGGAAGGACTTGGCAGTGAGTGTACCTAAATGATACAGTGACTTCTGTTCAAAAGAGAAATCATGAGGTTAGGCTTAAATTCCTGGAAATAAAAATTAGAGGACTTGGGTGTTTACTACAGAGAAATGCAAGTTAATTCCATTGAAAGTTTGCTTTCACACTTTAGTATGGGTCACTTTTTTCTGGCACCTGGAAAACGATAGATGCTCATTGCCTTTCAGTTATATGCTCCTGTGCTTTGTAAAAAAAAACCTTTTCAGAGAAACACAATCTCTCTTTTTTTTTGCCTTTTTTGGAGGGCAGTTGGGGTTAAGTGACTTGCCCAAGGTCACATGGCTAGTTTTTGTGTTAAGTGTATGAGGTCAGATTTGAACTCAGGGCCTCCTGACTCCAGGGCTGGTGCTCTACTCATTGCACCACCTAGCTGCCCAGGGAAACACAATCTCATTCATTCTGTCATTGAGAATAAATTAAACACTTTTTGTTGTTATTGTTCAATCATTAAGTCCAACTCTTCATGACCTTGTGAACTAACTGTCCATGGAGTTTTCTTGGTAGAGATATTGGAGTGATTTGCCATTTCCTTCTCCAGTAGATCACCTTTTGTCAGAACTCTCTACCATGACCTGTCCATATTGGATAACCTGCATGGCATAGCTTAGAGTTTCATTGAGTTACATAAGCCTCTCCACCATGATGAAGCAGAGATCCAGGAAATGTATTAAACACTCTTTGGCAAACACTTCGCTAAATAACCAGGGTACAAAGGCAAAAGGACACAGTTCCTTCCTTTGGGAGAAACAACATATCCATCAGTATATCAGTATAAAATATGTGCAGAGTAATTTGGATTGCATACACTAACAGCGAGAGACTTCATTGGTTTCCTTTGTAATCTTATGTGTTTTATTGCATGCATTTTAAAAATCTTATTCTGAGAAGGGTTGAATAGGTTTTACCATATTACCAAAAGGTAAATCTATGACACATACACAAAAAGTAAGATGCTTAGACATATTGAGTTTAGCCTTGAAGGAAACTAGAGTCTTTAAAGTGGAGGTAAAGAATTACCTCCTTTAAGGTGGAGGTAAAGAATTATCTGGAATACGAGGGCATAATCTGGTGCAAAAATATAGCGACAAGAAAGGGAATATAGTATATGTTTTTGTTAAATCACGTCCAACACTTTGTGGCACCTTTTGGGGTTTTCTTGGCAAAGATACTGGAGTGGTTTGCCACTTCCTTCTCCAGCTCATTTTACAGATGAGGAAACTGAGGCAAATAGGGTTAAGTGACTTGCTAGTAAGTGTCTGAGGCCAGATTTGAACTCAGGAAGACAAGACTTCCTGATTCTAGGCCTGACACTCTATCCACAGCACCACTTAGCTGTGTATGGGATAATAGAAAATAGGCCAATTTGGTCAGAACATGTGAGGGAAGGTAATATGATGTGGAAAGATAGGTTGGTGCCATGTTGAGTAGGGTTTTAAGTGACAACTAGAGGAGTTAGTATTTTATATTTAAGGCAAGAGGAGACTGCTGAAGTTTCTTGATTTGAGATGGGGAGGTGGTTGATCATCCCTATACTTTAGAAAAATAAATTTAGAAGCTATGTAATTGGAAGCTATGGATTAGAAGATGACTGACTTATCTTCCTTTTTTCTAATTGTTAAATGATCAAGGGCAATTTTTAGAGACAGGAAAAAGAGAAATTAATACAGTACACTATAGACCATATTTAAATTACTTTTCAGTGAGATTGGTGCATTGTACCATGGATCAAAAAAAAAAAGAGAGAGAGAAGAGGAATGGGGGAGAAGAGGGGGTGGGTGGGAAGGACATTCCCAAGAATAGTTACCAGCAAATAGCTAGTTACCCCAAGCATATGATGAGGCCTAATTTAAAATCTTATGATGAGGGGAAATCTGGATTTGGGACTTTTGGGGTAAATTTCACTCCCCTACAGCCATTGTTCATTGCAGTGATCCTGTCTTAGCATTTTATTCCATCTTAAAACCAACTATTTCAAGCAGAACATTTCTACAATAATTTGTGGAGGTAAATCCAGCACATCATCTGGCAGTTGACAGGAAATAAGAAAAATGAGTCTTTTGAATGTTCTTGGGAGGAAAGTGAGCCTTTTTAGTCATTCCCATTTCAGAAGGTCATTCTCATCTGAACAGGATGCTTGATAGGTTGAAAAGGAATATTGCCACAGATGTACCTTTCTATATGAATAGGAGTAATAACCAATTATTTTAGTATGGAGTTTTGCAAAGGTATAACATTATATGTCTTAGACCGTGCACTCAAGGAAAATTGGAAAGCTGAACAGTTAGTTCTTTAGTGAATCTGGGACAGATAGATCTTTCAGGGCCCACTAGATTGCCTTTTAACATTGTGGATTCAAGTGTTTGCCTCACTAAATGTGTAAACTGAGCTTATGAATGCAAATGTCTACTTTCATCTTTGCAACAGACAACGGAAATTACGATTGAATGTTTGAGCTATATTTTATCTATTCCAAAGTCCATCATTTTACAGAAATGGAGTCTTAGAAAGTGAAAGTGAAATTGACCTCAGGTTATGGAGAAAGGTTAGGTGGGAGAATCTACTATTATCTTAGAGCTAGGCTTTAGAAAAAGAATTCAAGAAAAAGTAGTGATTTGCTTATCAGGAAGGAAATTCCATCAGGTTAAAATGCATCAATCTCTATACACAAGACTTAAAGGCAGACTCAGTTGCAAATTTTTTTCTCTGTTTATTTGCTAGAATCTTACTGAGTGAAACTATCAGGGAATACTTTTAACTAGTAGAATATGGATATAAATTATTAGGTAGACCCTAAAATGAAACCTATCTGAAGGTGAGTGAAAATTTCTATGAAAAAGAATGTATTATGGACAAAACTTTTTATATGAGATTCTTGTTTCTGGGAGAGATCAGATTATATCACCTCAAAGGTCCCTTACAATGCTAAGATTCACCAGAAAGTAAACTCCTTGTGGACAGTGACTGCTTCATTTGTATTGTTCTATTCCTACCCTCCCACATAGTACAAATTGTGCATAGTAGACATTTTATTGACTGTGTCATCAAAAGAACCCAAAACTCCCAGATGGGTATAAAGTAAGCAAAGATCATTAATGCCTTAAGGTAGGGTATATACTGTTTTTATCAATTCCATGTAGTATATTTTTTATTTTCTTAGCATTAACACCAAATAAAGTCAACATTATTGTTTTTACTAGATACATACCATTTACACTATCAAAAGCAAACTTTTTTATTGTATAAACTGATTTGAAATATTAATTTGTCTTTAAATATATTTCCCAGCTTCAGATACTTACTAGCTGTGTGACCCTGGGCAAGTCACTTAATTCTGTTTATCTCAGTTTCCTCATCTGTAAAATGAGCTGGTGAAGGAAATGGTAAACCACTCCGTTATCTTTGCCAAGAAAATGCCAAATGGGGTCATGAAGAGTCAAATACAACTAAAATGTGACTCAACATATTTTCCTTATATTGAAGTTTCAATGTATTATCTGTATTTCTTCCTGTGTGATTTTTAAGCCTCTTCAGTCCACCAGAAATATTGACCATGATGCAGGCAGTCCCAGTGAACCAAAAGAAAACCCTAGTTAGGTTGACTTAGTGTTTTTAATCAAGAGTATGGGGCCATGTGCTCATAGTAATGAAAAAAGGACTGCAGTAATAATCTTATCTGACCAAATCACATGACTGTCAAAGAAACCAAGACCTGGATCTATGAAGTGAGTGCCCGGTTTTATTTTCTCATCTTCAATATGCTTTCCTTGCAATTAGAATCTTGGAGGAGAGGATGTACCTCCCTAAGAAAACCTGAAAAATGAAAATGAAGACTTACAGAATTGGTCAGTTCGGGGTTGAACATTCAAAAATCAAAAGATGTCCCCCTCAGGGAAGCTCTTGTACCATAGTTTACTTCTCATCATTAATTGCTTGAAAAGGGTAACCTGTTGGGGGGTGGGGGTGGGACCAGGGATAGAATAGTTTAAGATTAAAGTGTTGAGAGTCTAGCAGGCAAAGGGAAATCAGATGACTCCAACAGTGCCCATAGTGCCCTAAAAGACCTTATATATATATATATAAGTGAATTACCAGTCTGTATTAGCAGAAAAGGTTTCCACATCTACTGCTCCCCACACAGATGAAGTAACAGATTAAGAGAGAATGAGAGAGACTCCAGTGAACACACATGTTTTACTAATATTTATTGCTACTGGCAACTGTTACTTGGAAATACGTTAAGAGTACATCACTTTTTTAGGCTATTCTAGTAGTATTCTGTGCTTTGGACAGTTTCTTCAGAGAGGCAGATAGATAGCCGGACTCGAAGTCTGGGTTTAAGTACTGCTTCTGACACATACTTGCTATGTGCCCCTGGACACTTAACCTCGAAGTGTCCCAGATAATAACCCCTCAGAAAGTCTCCCCAACTGCATTATCTCCCTGTCCTCATCCCTTCTGCTGCCAGACAGACACCTCGTGTTGCATCTACCCCAAAGTCCTGACTGTCCCTGGAATATACCCTGTGCTTACCTGCCTCTGTTAGTCAAGCAGCTTCTCCTGACTGGAGTGCCCTCCAGCTCTTTGTGTGTTGATTTCCTACTGAAGACCCACTTAAATGACCCTCCTCAGAAAGTCTTCCTTTACTTACCTCTTTAAAGATCCTTGTTGCTATGAACTTCATTTAACATTTGGTTTGAACTTCTCCCTAAAAAAGAACCTGAGAGGCAAAGTTATTTTACAGAAATATAACTGAAGCGTTATTCCACAAAGAAGAGGCCTGGAAGTACTGAAGCAGGTCTTATAGACTAATCCTTCACAGTGTTTCATGATTACCTTTCAGTTTGGGGGAAAAATTCACCTTCAATATGTTTATTCAATTTATTTGTTTATTCAGTATATTAATTTTCCCCAAAACAAAGGCTGTACAAGGTAATGAATAGACAACAGACCTCAGATTCAGAAAGTTCAAATTCATCAATTCAGTTCAGATTCCATCTCTGACACATACTAACCATGAACAAGTCACTGACCCTCTCAGTGACCCCAGGCAACTCCCCAAGACTTTAAGTTGTAAGACGGCATTGGTAGAAGGAGTTCTTGGTCTGGAACTCCCCACAGTAATGAAATCTCAGTTCTCATCAAAAAGAGAAATAATGACAACATGATGAGGCGTTAGGAAGAGAAGAATGAATTAGGGGGCATAAAATAGATGAAATGACTTCTTACACTAAAGAAAAGCCCCCCTCCCCCATCTTTTCACATCTCTTTCTATTTCAGCTTGTTATCACGCACAAAAAGTTTATCCTCCTTCCCCCTTAACTACCCTCCCAACATTGACATTCCTTCTTTCCTGATACATTTGCTGCATCTGATGTGCATTTTCCTACATTGTTGGATTCAGTGCAAACCAAATCTTCTCTTTTATTTAATATGACACCCAGGACCTTTTGGCATTTTGTTGAAGATAAACTTTAATATTTTTCTTTCCATTCTGTTGACTAAATTAGTTAGACCATTTAAAGGAGCATGATAAGGAAAAAGCAATGACCTAGTATATTCTGCATTCATGGAAAAGACAGCTTGTTTCTAGCTTCAGGGTCTTAATAACCTTCAAGCTCCACATTTTGTTTATTCCTAGCTTAGATTTTGCTCATTCTAAGCCATTCTCTGCACAGCTTTTCAGCCCTCACCAGCAGGACTTTCTCCCATAGAGACAGTAACCTTTGCATATCCCCGGTACTACTTAAGGAGAAAGCAGTATACAGAACGCATCTCTAATGAGCTGCTGAGATAAAGGTGATTCTTTTGCTGACTTTGAGTATATATCCAATGCTGAGCACATTCCTGCATGTTATGTTAATTAATAAAATAGAGGAACATTTGAAAAAGGCATATGTATTCTTGAACCAAGAGACCTTTGTCATGGTCATCAAAAACAGAATATTTTGAAGGCCTATTTCTGGTTAGTAATTTTATAGTCTCTGCTCAGAGTGGATGACCCGGGCAGAATCCCTTCCCGTTAGACATTTATTCTCTCACATACAGACAGCACTAATCAGAACTACTACAGGATGGGATGGTTAGGACTTTGTACCAGGGTACTGACATTTAGACAGCATTGACAACACTTGTATTCCCTCTGCAGCTGGAGACAAATCATCTTATTACCTACTTGTCAAAATTTAGTTAAAATGGGAAACAACCAGGTGGTATACTTCCTCCCCCTAACGCCCTTTAACTCATTGACTTCCCTCCTGTGCTAGAATACCAGGCAATAAGATGCTCAGTTTTTTATTAATGGAGATAAGCTCCCTTCTGAAGACAAAAAGGAGATAATTAGTTATGAAACTACACTAGATGAAAACAGGCATGACATTATAAAGTAAGCCAGCAGCCTCAGCACCATTGTTTCCTTTTCTCAAAGGCTAATCTTGTATTGGGTTTCTCGGGATGAATTCTTAAGAAAGTGTGATTTGACAGATCACCCAGACAAAGCGGCACTTAATTTTACAACCTATGAAATCACAGCTCAGAGATGGAGCTAAGAGGAGATGAAAGATATGAACAGTGAAGAAAATACAAAACATAATAGTGGGAAGGAAGAAAAAAGGAATACCATTCAGTTAAGTTTCTTCTTTATGTTGAGGTCAGTGAGATTGGGGTTAGGGGATGAGGCCTGATGAAAGTCAGCACTTGGTTCTCTCATTTAAAATTCCAGATTTTTCACTTTTGAGATTTTTGAATAGGACAATTAATGCACAGAAGTGTCAATGAACTTTAAGTAATTAGCATCAGAATAGTACTTTGGGATAAAGTTTTTGGCGTTTTGTAAAAATCAAAGGCCAGCCTTTTATCCTGAGCATCCTTTGAGTACAATTCTCAATTATTCCTTCACTCTTGCTGGGGCTGAATTTTCCACACAGGATTGTTTTTATTTCATGTTAGACTTGTACTATGTGTAGCAGCAAGCACCCCCGAGTCCTCAGGGTTTGCCACCCATACAGGTTCTTGGATCTGCTTTGTTAAAGGAAAGCAACTCAAA
>NW_027187419.1:63479984-63500988 GCF_028583685.1 Petaurus breviceps papuanus
TTAGCCTAGGGGCAGGGAAGATCTTCAAAATTTACATTCTTATTACACTATGTCACAGCAAAAGTGAACCAGAGAAAGCATTCAAGTCTTACTGAATTAAGGTTTCTCTCTCTTCTGTTTTCAGAAATTGCAATTAAAATGTTTATCCTATGGGGTGGCTAGATAGTGCAGTGAATAGAACATCGGCCCTGGAGTCAGGAGGACCTGAGTTCAAATCTGGCCTCAGACACTTAACACTTACTAGCTGTGTGACCTTGGGCAAGTCACTTAACCCCAATTGCCCTGCCCTCCCCCCTCCAAAAAAGAAAAAAATAAGTTTGTCCTAATGCATGTACAAAATATTGAATAGTTAGATGCTACATGGTCCCTACTAAGAGATCACCTTAAAATAGACTTGCTTCTTCTCTCAAAACAAAATACAAGGTGATTAACAAGGTCAGTGAAGAATATTTGAATGTTTCCCAATTCTAAGAAATATCCCCTTATGGATTTAAATTTCAGATATTCTTATTGGCTGAAAATGTCATTTGATACTCTCCCTATGAAAATGACATGTTCAGAGCTTTTGAAAGGTTGACTTTGGATGGTTCCAAGTAAATCATTGGTCAAATTTATGAACAGTAAATGAAATACTTCCCCATAATTCTAGTCTTATGTCTCAGCATACTATGGAAATGAAGCTCTGGCAGGCATTGCAAGGCCAGAAAGGTCTTGGGAACAGGCTGAGTCTGCTTTACAAGGACCAGCCTAGCTAAGTACAGAGAAATTCCTTGCCCATAGCTACCAGTCACTGGCATACATAAACAAAAATGGGGATAGGTTGTTCATGTGGCAAGAGTAAAGCATGACCATCAGTGTGTTCCTTTGGCATCCTCACAGTGAGAATAGACAGCAAGGAAGGCCCCAGAACATTGGGTAGGTAGGCCTGATGGAGTGAGTTTATAGGAAAACATGAACAAGAGGTGCAAAGGACGTTACAGGCATAAGTGGATTTCATTAGTCCTTCCACTCAAGTTTTTGTGGCATGAAGGTGAACCTGGTTCCTCAAAGGCTTTGCCAGTATAGCACAAGCTCTTTCAAGTCCTACCAAACTACTAAGACTTCGAATATCACCTTGGTGATGAATTATATGCTTGCTCTCCAAGGACCAGCTTAACCTGATTCAGAGAGGTACATCTACAGATTGATCTTTGGGTGATGAATTTTTCAGCTATAGCAACTCTCAAAAACTCTCCACTAAATTATACAATGGTTATAATCATGTAGTCCCTGCCCATCCCAACAAAATTACAGATTCTTGAAGCTCCAAGTAAAGGAATCACTTTAACCCAGTTTGTAAGAGATTTTGTTTAATATTATATTTCTTTTCTTTCTGAATTTGGCATATTCTACTCATGAAATTCTACTGTTACCAAGCATAATTCTGCCTGGAAAAATAAAAAGAAGAAAACACTTTATATACACTATGCAATGCGTTAGCATTTAGAACCTAACCTAGGGAAAGGATTGGTGGAAACTGAGGGTCTAGATTTAGGGAAGCACATCTCTAGGACCATCTTGCCTAGTTATATTAAATGACATATAATATTTAATCTGAATTATACAAATAATCAAATTATTTACTTACGAATTTTTCTTGATATATATCCAAAGTAAATGACTTCAACCAACCTTACACAATGCCCTCAATTATAACCAAGCCTCCCACCAAGAAAATTTATATAGTCTTCCTCAGATATATCAATCATATATGATTCAGTATTATAGTTATCTATGTAGTTCATAGTCTGCAAATAGAGTGTGAACTCCATGAAGGCCTTGGCATGCCTTTTTTAAACTTTATATTTCCACCAGCATCTTACATAGTGTTTAACTCATAGTAGGTAATTACTAAAAATTCTTTGAATTTTGTAGAAACAGACATGGTCCTTTGTCTCCAAAAGTTGAGAATCTAACACTGATAGCAACTATCAGCTATATCAACTATCAGCTATAAAGGGCATTTAGGTCACTAAATACTTTCAGTGCCTAAGTTCTAAATACTTGGTGTCAGAAGTCCTCTCGTGTTTCCAGTGGCCTTTATTTCCACTGTTTGAAAACTCCTTCTTGGTCCTACTAGACATTGAGAGGCACAAAGAGGGAATACTTCACACAAGTGACTATCCTCTCACAGCAGCTAGTAGATGAGGAGTGGGGGGTGAGGAGGAGGCGTCCTTGACACGGGATTCCAAAGGGAAGAGATAAATTCTGCATACCTCATTGGATTCTGGAATGGTTTTTTTTATAAGAAATAATTTTCGGTGGTATTTAAATTCTAAGCCTGACCCACAAAAACTTTTTTTTAACCAGATAGTGTAATTAAACCATAAAACTGACCTGAGAGTTGGGAGACTTAAATTCTAATCCTGACTTTGTTGCAAACTAGTTGGATGCATTGGCGCCAGTCATTTCATCTCTGGAATTTAGGTTTTCATCTGTAAAATAAAAGTGTTTCATTAGACGACTCTAACTCCTCTTAGAACTCAAGTATTCTCTGGCTCAATACTCTAGTATTCGTGTCAGCTTAGGGGGGGAAACCTCATGTAATTATAGATTTAGAGTTTGAAGGAGCCCTAAAGACCATCTTGTCCAGCTACCTCTTTTTACAGATGATGAGACTGAGTCACAGAAAGGTTAAGGGATAGACCTAAGGCCAATCCCTGGTGTATTTCTTAAATTCACTCTTCTTTTCCATCCCCCATGCATAGCCTTGGTCCAGAGTCTGGTCAGTCATTTCTTGCCATCAGACCAGTAACGTATTTGACTCACAGGATTCTGCAGGGCTACCTCTTCCAGGGGACCCTCATGTAGCTAAAGATGGGTTTTGACCTGGATTCTTTAACTCTAAATCCATTGCTTTTTCCACTGTACTATTGTGTCATAGAATAATGATAATAATCATTATAGCACTTTTATATAATAACTTAAGATTTGCAAAGTGCTTTACAAATATTAGATCATTTTATCTTCATTAATGAGGATAATAATAGCACATACCTCCTAGGATCTTTGTGAGGATCAAATCAGATAATAACTGTAAATCACTTAGCACAGGGCCGGGGGCATCTAACTGCTAAATAAATTGTTGTTGTTATACTCACAACAACCCTGTCTGTTATTCGCTATTATTATCTCCATTTTACTCATTAGATAACAGAGGTTAAGTGACTCACTTGCCCAGAGACACCTGGCCGGTAAGTGTCCAAGGTCAGATTTGAACTCAGGTCTTCCTGACCCTGACCCCAGGTACAGCACTCTATTCACTGTACTACTTATACTGTATGTGAGCAAAGAATTACATATTATGACGTGGTGAATGAACAAATATTAGGAGGTTTTCAAGTTTGGAAATCAGGAGGCACTAAAATAAAAGAAATTAAGGAAGGTCAAGGGAACTTTATGGGTGAGGCTTAAAGCATAGAAATGAGGGCTTAAATGAGTTGACCTAAAGACTTCCAGCTGAGAAAGAGAAAATGGAAGTTGTCCAGGTTGACAGCATACATTACTGTCCATACCATACTCTAGGGTGTGGCTAAACTGCCCTTCATGCTGTTTCTCACGCACAGCACTCCATTTTGCATTTGTGCTGTCTTCCAGAGAGCCTTCCCTCCCCACCTCTGCCTCTGAGAAGTCCTAGCTTCTTTCAGGACTCAGCTCCAGGGCAATATTCTAACTGAATCCTTTCCCTATCTCCCTAGTTCCTACTTCTCTCTCTCCCAAAGTTGCCTTGGTTTATATAAATTCTTTATATACTTCTATATGTCCATATTGTACATAGAATATAAGCATCTTAAGGGCAGGAAGTTTCATTTTTGTTTTTGTATTCCCACTGCCTAGCCTAAGGCCCAACATAATGAAGACCATGTAAATATTTATTTGTTCAGTTGTTGAAGTGAAAGGCATTGAAGCAATTCAGCTCCTTGAACTTGGTGGACCTTCTTGAGCATTTTCCAGTGTACTCTGTGTAGTTTCAAGCAAAGCCAGCCTCAGTAGCTACATCATGGTCCCCTGGAAGAGATAGCCCTGCAGAATCCTGTGAGTCCAATACATTATCGGTCTGGTGGTAAGAAATGATTGACCAGACTCTGGACCAAGGCTATGCACAGGGGATGGAAAAGAAGAGTGAATTTAAGAAATACGCCAAGGAAAGAAAGCAATTTTGAGCATACCTGATACTACCTTGGAAAGGCCGTGATGTATCAGGACTTGCTCCTGTGATAAGGAAGCTAGATGTGGGGCAGAGACAAGTGGGAAACTGAATAGCTCAGTCTTGACCACATTCACTTTGACATAGATATCCAGTGTGAGAGAATAATGCTGATGTGGTCACCAAAGTTTAAAAACCAAACAAATTTTCTTTTCCTGTCTCTAATTAAAAGTAAGTGACTCTCCTGCTTCTGAAATAGCCATCTGACCTGACTTTCTCTATTTCCTGCAATTGGGTCTTTCTTGCTGACAAGAGAACAAAATAGCACTTCACAGAGATATGGAAACCCTGACAGTTTATATTAATATCACTCCGCCTAGTATTGCCTTTTCTCAGCTTCTTGTACCGTTGATCAACAAATATATGTAACTGCCACTTGAAATACCAGTCAAACCTTACCATCACAGGTAACCTGCTTTAACCTTCTTTCTTTCTGCTCCTTTTCAGTGGTTTTCATAATTGTAATACCCTTGGCATCTCATTGTTGTTATTGTTTCTTTAATATTTCCCAAAACTGTTTAGCTGAATAAAATGTGCCTTGTGATATTTCTTTCCCCATAGATGGTGATTTCTTCAAATTCTTTAGCTTCAAGAAAAAGCCAAAATGAAACAAATCATAAAAACATTTCCAACAAAGGACCAATACCCTTTGGTGTTTTTCCCCCATGGAATATAGATTTGCATTGGTTTTAAATAGCACCTAGATGAACATTTCCCAGATGAGGCCTCAGTAATTATACCTGAACATACCGCTAGTGCAGATGTAGGCAAAAGTAGCTAATGAAGACCTAGCCCTTTGAAGATGATCTTAGTATTACAGAATTAGGGTTGGGACATCAGCGGGTAAGAGAATACGTCTGCACAGATGCTAAAGACAAGTCTTAGGCTTTGCAACCTTGAAGTCAATCCCAAAGTATTTTTTTTAATTACATTATTAGAGTTGTTTTGCTTTTTAACCTCTTAGATGAGTTTCCATCATGTTGTTTTTGAGTGATGCTTTATGCATTTCTCATCAAGTCAGCCCATCTCCACAGTAGAATGGAAGTTCCTCGAGGGCACGGACTATTTCATTTTGGGCTTTGTGTCCATAGCACCTGGCACAGTGCCTGATACATAATGGGTACTTAATAAATATTTGTTGAGTTTGATTAAATTGAACTGAATGTCATAGACCTCTTTGATGTTTCTCTCACGTGCTGCTACATTTCCCATCACCATGTCTTTGCCCTGGCTGTCCACCATTCCTTCAGTGCTCTTCCCCCTCACCTCTACCTCTTAGCTTCCCTGACTTCTTTCAAGATTCAGCTGAAATCCCATCTTCTTCACAAGACCTTTCCCTCTTCCCTTAGTTACTAATACTTTCCCCATCATAGAACTTTCCATATGCTCTTTTAGGTTGTATGTATCTAATTGTTTTTTTTAATTTATTTTGCATATGTGTGTGTGTGTATACATATACTGCATGCCCGTAGCTGGCATATAGAAAACACTTCAGTGCTTGTCAGCTACTAACTGATTAACTGTCTTGCCAATCAATCACCGTTGCACCCACCAAAGTAAAAGTAAAGGGTTTTCCCTGTGGCAGTGGCTCTCTCTATCTAATGTTTCTTTGCTCCATGACACGATTTAATTCTGTGGTGGCTTTTCTTCCCTTGGCATGGTATATATGTAAGGTCTCGTTATTACTGTGTCATCTTGGAGGCAAATTAGAATTCTGCTATTTTTAATTCAGACTCAATGGTCCTTTGACTTTTTCTGAGGTGGATAAAATAATTGTTTCTGGTAGATGAAGAGAATTATTACGATGTTCTCTCATTCTCTCTAGGACAGTTAGTCAGTAAACATTTATAAAGCATCTGTTGTGTTCCAGATGGAATACAGAGAAAGGTAAAAAGATAGTCCCTTCCCTCAAGCACCTCACAATCTAATAGGGAAGACAGCACATAAAAAGAAGCTAAAAGGAGGTAGGAGGGTGAGGACCTAGCACCCAGACCATGATGAAATCCTGCATCCAGATGGGAAGTGATGAGTTGATTGCTTTGGGTGTCTTCCTTAAATAGAGGCTCTGGAAAGAGCTCTCTACCCTATTCTCTCTCCATTCAGAGGACCCCAGGGACTGGAGCCATTGAGAAATTATGAGTCTCAGAGTTGATATCATCTTGCTGGAAGATGAGGATAACAGAGATGATATGTTGTTCATCCTGTTCCCACATGCTTTGGGTCCCCCCAACCCCCGCAAGCTACATCTCTATACTTTATAAGTTATTTATACCATGTAGCTTGGAGTCTATCCTCCTCCTCAATCATTATCATTATTAGTTATTTATTAGTTATATACAACTAATAAAGGGTAGTAAATTACAAATAAGGAATTATAAAAGTGGACTGCAATAGAGCATCTTATCTAAGAATGTAGGTATAAAAAACAAGATAGACTGATCATGTGATAGGAAAAAGACCAAACTGTGCACTTTATTTATGTCGAGGAATTGAGGAGGGAGATTAGTGTGTTGAATAGATCCTGTATTGCAAACACATTAGGGGATATGGAAAAGAGTCACACATGATGGATAGGCATGGATGATCTGCACTATTAGGAGTAATATTCACATAGAAGGAACTACAAATCCACTTGAATATTTTAACATTACTATTATTAGTTAGAATAAAGGATCAAAAGCAACTGAAAATAGAACACATCATTAAGGGAATTTTCCAATATTAAAAAAATTAGTCATGATCTCCCTTTTTATTGGAAACTCTTAAATTCTACTGCTTGAAGAGATGAGCAGTGAATTGTAGGAATGTAAATTCACTTGGTATGGTAGTTGTTAAATACCTTGATTTTTGTTTTTGTTTTTTTTTTGCTTTTTGGAGGGCAATTGGGGTTAAGCAACTTGCCCAAGGTCACACAGCTAGTAAGTGTTAAGTGTCTGAAGCCGGCATTTGAACTCAGATCCTCCTGACTCCAGGGCTGGTGCTGTATTCACTGTACCACCTACCCGCCCCTAAATACCTTGATCTTGGTGTTTCTTATTGAAAACACAACCTGACATGGTATTGATTAGAACCAGCATAATATTTCCCATCTGTCTGTGACAAAGTAATTTTGAAACCTGTGGTTCTTAAGTTCATAGAGCAGGATGACATTATGCTAATTGTATCAAGTCACCAAGCACTACACATCCTCAATGAAATGCATACTCATTCAAAAGACATTAGCCTAATAAAAATGGACAAAAAATGAATAAAATGCATATTACTCAAATTATGACATGCAACTGAATAGGCAGCATGGTGAATTAGTCCATCAGTATATACATCTTGGGTAGGTACTACAATTGGGCAATGAGCTAAACCTAAGGAGTAGATCAGGCTAAGACTTGCTTAGATAATTACCTTGTTCTTAATGATTTTCTACTTTGTATAAGGAGTGGTGAAAATGATATGTGATCAACAACACAAGGGCAGGGGAGGCCAGGTAGCACAGCGAGTAAGAGCACCAGCCCCAGCGTTGGGATGACCTGGGGATCGAATCAGGGCTCAGACACCACACCCAGAAATAATAACTGGCCGTGTAACCTAGAGCAAGTTACTTAACCCCAATTGCTTTAAAAAACAACAACAACAACACAAGGGTGGCTAGGTGGCACAGTGAATAGAGCACTGGCCCTGGAGTCAGGAGGACCTGAGTTCAAATCCAGCCTCAGACACTTAACACAAAAACTAGCTGTGTGACCTTGGGCAAGTCACTTAACCCCAGTTGCCTCCAAGAAGCAGAAAACAAAAAAATCTACATGTAAGCAGAAAGGTAGGTTGATATGGTGAAAGTGAGGGACCCACAATTAGACTAACATTTGTGCTGGTATCCCCACATCATTTATTTGGTGAAGCCACTGTGGAGGATTTAGGAAAGATGAAGAAAAGTAGTTGCATGGGGACAAGAGGAGTGAATGGGTTACAGTCTTTTTTTTTTTTTAAGCAATAGGGGTTAAGTAACTTGCTCAAGGTTACATGTCCAGTTATTTCTGGGTGTGGTGCTAAGTATCAGAGCCCAGATTTGATCCCCAGGTCATCGCGACACTGGAGCTGGTGCTCTTACTCACTGTGCTACCTGGCTGCCCCTGGGTTACAGTCTTGACCAATGGAGGAAATCGCTCCCATGGGTGAGATGACTGATGCACTGGAGGACTGAAATGTTGTCTAAGAAGTGTCTTTCCTCTGTTTACCAGATACCTCATTTCAATGTCTTTAAAAGATGAAATATTTAGATGGTTGGAATGAATTATTAATATTCTTCTTTGAATAATGATTAATCCTCCATGGCTGTATTAGTAATATGCAAATCAAAAGGCAGTCATTCTTTACTGTTTGCATTCAATATTTGCTTCAATTTCTTGAATGTCTAAAGCCTTACATTCTACCTTTCCCCTATCAGTTTTATTTTGGTAGTGTTTATTTTTGTTTGAAATGCCTTATTTAAAGCCTGATATTGAACACCATCTCAACTAATGGAACTTGCTTTGTAACAATTTACATTTAAATTAATTTCAGTGCATAGCGTATCATAATATTCTCTCAATCTCTCTAAGCTCTTTGGAAGATACTTTGTCCATTCATTCCCATTCACTTTTTCTCTAATATGTCGTAGTGACTGTATGCTTCATTCTTCTGGTCCTGCTTTTTTCACTTGGTATCATTTCATAAAGGATTTTCATGGATTCTTGGTATTCTCTTTTTTGGTCTTACTTTCTTAAAGAATGCCATGACACAAATACATCACAGTTTATTGACCTAGTATCCAGTTATTGGATCATTAGGTAATTTCTGGGATGTTTTTGGTTTTTTTGTTGTGGTGGTGGTGGTTGTTCTGGGTCTGGGGTTCGCTTGTTTGTTTTGCAATTACATATGAAACTTATGAATGTCTTTGAACAGAGATTTTTTTCTGTTTCATTTTTGGTAATCCCTTCAGATCACATACACTTTTCAGGAAATATAATTAGACATGGAGATCTTAACCCTTAATAAGTATTTTAGGAAACAGTCTGTTTGCTTTTTGTTTAAGCCCATGGATTGCCTGTATAACATGGGACAATCTCTTCTTCCTTGGAGTTTGTTTACTGACTGTTTACAAGTGAAAGCTCTTTGAGAGAATCAATTACCATTATATTTATCTGCCTTAAAGTCCTGCAAAAGGGGAGAATTTCCTGGAATCTCCTAACTGTTCTGCTGCTAGAACTGGACTGAGGAAAAGAAGGCTCTTGCTTCTAATGTTCTGTCAAAGAAACAATTTCCAGATGTCAGATCTACACCATTGAAGCCCAACAGATGGAGGATCATGAAATGAGAGGAGTAGAGAGAGTTCAGGCCTGTCAAGGTAAATCAGACAAGAGCAGATTTTGTTTGGGGAACTGAATTAATCAGATGGGTTTGAGCAACCTTCAAATCTATTCCCTTTTGCAAAGATTTGCTTGCCCTCTCTTAGACTCTTTTATTGGATTGGGGTATTCAGGTTCTTTGTTAAGTTATGTTCACCACAATGCCATTAGGCACTGTAGTAGAATTTAGAAGAGGCATAGATATTCTAGAACAGGGGTGGGGAACATGCAGCCTCAATACCACATGTGGATCTCTAGGTCCTTAAGTGCGGCCCTTTGACTGACTCCAAACTTCACGATGACAGGTTCCCCACCCTTTGGTGGATAGAGAGTTGCCGGAAAACCTGGGTTTCTTTCAGTGTCCTAAGCACTAAGATTATAAGATTATAAGACTTAGAGAAGATGTTAACTTGCATAAGTATTGGAAGTTTCCTTACCTTGGAATTCCATATACAAATAAAATCTCAGGTCCAGGCACTGTCCCAATAGTATTTATGCCTATAAATTCTTGGGTTATATGAGTCTAATAGCTTATAGTCAAGAGCAAGCTGGCCCATCTGGAGAGAGAGAAGGTACCTTTCTCGTATATTCTCTGTGAAAGGAGGAGATTCCTGAAATCCCAGGAAGGAACAGGAAAAAATACACATTGGGCAAGATATTAATATCAACTTGTTTTACTTGATACTTTCTTATGACCACTTTGCTCTATATTGGGAGTTCACCAGACGTTGGAATATTTTTCTTCTTGATTCTCCCTTAAATTTTCTCATAGCATTTTGCCTACGTTTTTCCTTTTGTCATAGAATATGCTACCTTATTTCATACTTATCAAGAGGCAGTATGGGTAGTACTATAATGCAGAGAGACTGAAACAAATTATTTTTCTTTTTTTTCTGTCCTTCCTCCCTTCCTCCCTCCCTCCCTCCCTTCCTTCCTCTCTCCCTCCCTCCGTCCGTTCCTTCCTTCCTTCCTTCCTTCCTTCCTTCCTTCCTTCCTTCCTTCCTTCCTTCCTTCCTTCCTTCCTTCCTTCCTTCCTTCCTTCCTTCCTTCTTCCTTTATTTCCTCCACACAAAATAAATGCTAAACACACAACACTCATAAGTATGCATTAACAGAAAGACTTAAAGCAGGATTCAGTAACTTAATTTACAGTGTAAATAGTGTTATATTTTCTATCATAGGTGATCCAGCCTCATCATAAAGGACATAAAGCAATTTGTGGGATTGCTGATCATCATTTTTACATTTCACTTCGGTTTTGTGCTCTCCTTCAAAGTTCATGTCTACTGGCCGGCCGGACCAGGGGTTGAGTTTTTCTTTTTGTTGGGATTCATCATCTCTATTAGTGGCAGCTAGGTGGTAGAGTAGATGTAGAGCACCAGACCTGGAGTCAGGAAGACCTGAGTTCAAATCTGACCTCAAAACTGACTTCTCTTGGCCTCAGTTTCCTCTTTTATATAATGGGGATAATAGTAGTACCCACCCCCCAGGATTGTTGTGAACATCAAATGAGATAATATGTGTAAAGTACTTAGTATAGTAGGCATGCAGTAGGTGCTACGTAAATGCAGAGTTGTTGTCATCAAAATGTTTTACGCGGCTGGTTGTCAGGGGAACAGTTGCCATACAATCAAGGTCAAGTAAGAGTGACCAATCTCAGTTCTCACCCCTTCAGCTATAGTCTTAAATGGTACTCACATACTTTGTGCCAAGGAAAAGAAGAAATTTGGTTTTCCAAATCAATTTTTACTCTAGAAAGAGAATTGAAATAAAAATAACTGACATTCTTTTGGAAATAAACTTTGGCTACCAGAGCTTCTATATATCTTTTGTTCCATGCTATGTTTATTGGACTGTAAATTAAGGTGCTTCTCATCTCATGACATATATAACAGATATGTTGGGGGAACAGAGGACTTGAGAGGACCAATTCTCAAAATTAGACCAAGATTCCCAGATTTATTAACACCTCTCACCCAACTTACACGTTGACCTCATGCTCACTTAAGAAAGAGGTTCTCCATGATATAGATTTCATGGCCCTTCAGTGGCCTTGAAATGACCAAGGAGACCTCACACAGAATCAAATTGGGGGGGGGGTCTTCAGGATTGAACCCACAAAGAACTAGAATGACCCCTTTCAATGTTCTTACTACTTTAATCTGGTTCCTAAACCCTTGATCCTTTTTATAATTTCTTGTACTCTTTTAGTAACTTGAGCAGACTTTAAAATGAGCTCAAATCAAACATGCCCTTATCCTTTAACAATCCTGTATTAAGCATATGATTAAAATGCTCCAGTTTAAGTATTTTCCCCAAGGCATTCACTATCCTAAGAGTCACCTAGTGATGAACCAGAGTGTTCATAAATGATAATTTAGCTTTTGAGTATTTTATATGGGGAAAAAGGATGTATTAAAACTGACCCAATTGATAGAAACTAGGTTTGATTAAAAAAATGAATTATAATTACTCAGAGGTCTCTTTTTATTAGCCCTTGATATTTTTTAAGGAAAGTGAAGGTCTAAGAAATGAGTGTTATACTGTATTCTCGACTGTGTGAATGTAACCTCCTAAAAGTATTAAAGGGAATTTTCTCATATCAGAAGGAGATCTGTAGACCTTGTAGTTTGCTAGATGGTGATGACTAGTACAATACAGGGCTGCTCTTAGCTTCTCTTACTAGCTCCATCACCCTGGGAAAGCTAACACCTCTGTCCTCACTTTCATTCAAACTTCCCTTCTGCCAAAGGATGGACGACATGTTTACGTATGTACACACACACACACAGAGGCTATAGACAAGAACACATAGACATGATTTATAGATTTGTGTCCTAATCTTCTTTAATCTTAATCTCACCTCCCACATAACTATAGTTATTTTCTTCACATTCTGTTCCCTATATTCTCTGCTCCATTTTCCTTCAGCTCACCTTACCCCTCTCTTGCAGACATTATTGTAGAAATGAAATTGGCAAAGGGCAAGTATATACAGAGATCTGTTTTAGAATTTCCTTCTGTGAATCTTACAAATTGATAGATTCTTGTGGATCACCATTTGTCCATTCCACAGCTAGGGTAGGGAAGTCCTGGAGTCAGGAATACTAATCTCCTGAGTTTAGATCTGGCCTCAGACATTTACTAGCTATGGGAAAGTCACTTAGCCCTCTTTGCCTCAGTTTCCTCATCTGTAAAATTAAATGGAGAAAGAAATAAAAAACCACTCTAGTACCTTTGCCAGGAAAACCCCCAAATGGATTCACAAAGAGTTAGACATGACCGAAACAATTGAACAACAGCAACTCTATGTTTAGTGCCCTGAGTTGGACGTTATTTAGTCGTGTGTGATTCTAAAAGACAATGGAATTGACCAGTTCTTCTAGTCGCTTTGAGCCCTGTGATTCTAAGGCTAATGGGATTCTGTTGGTCTCTGAGCAGTTGGCAAAGTTAGGAGATTGCTTTTTTATTTACAGGGGTAAGAAAATGAAGTGGGGAAGTCTTGAGGGGCATTTTCCCCCAGGGCTTAATTTGCACTGAATCTCACTGGAATGAGGACCCAAATGGGTGGTATTGAGTGGGGAAGGGAAACCATTCCAGTCATGGTAGGAAACAGCAGTTATTCTGATGACTTTAAAAATGCTGTTAAAGCATTACAGCATAGATTATGCCCCCTGAGAAAGGAAAATGGGAAACCTCAAAGTCTCTAAAAGAAAAACACAGCACATGTATCTGTAACCTTCATTACTCCAAAGAGACAGAGAAAAAAAGTTTGTTTCGTTTTGGGGGGAAAAGGAGCAAAGGCAAACTGTGATTTAAAGAGTGAAGGAAGTTTCTTGTAAATAGAGCCCCACTAAAGTTTATGGCCAATTAGGTGGACAGAACTCCAGGCCTGGAATCAGGAAGACTCATCTTCCTGAGTTCAAATCTGGCCTCAGATACTTACTAGCTGCGTGACCTGGGCAAGTCACTTAGCCCTGTTTGCCTCAATTTCCTCATCTGAGTTGGGAAAGAAAATGATAAACCAGTCCTGTATCCTTGCTAAGAAATCCCCAAATGAGGTCATGAAGAGTCTGACATGCCTGAAAAATGACAGAAAAACAAAAACCAAAGCTGATCTACAACTACCATGCAATTTGCAGTCTCAGAGAGTTGTCTGGGGGTACTGAGTAGAAATATGACTTGCCCAGGGTTACACAGCCAGTTTACATCAGAGGCAGGACATGAACCCACATATTACTGACTCCATGCTGAACTTTTATTTACTGTGTCCAAATGTTGATTATAATGATGACAATGAAGAAATTTATTATTATAGCAATAGTAATAATATATCTGCCATGTATCTAGCCATTTATGGTTTCCAAAGCACTTTACATACTTTATCTCATTTGAGTCCTACTACAACACAGTGAGCAAGTCTTAACTGTCTCCTACAGGAAGTGTTTACCCATTAGCCAGTCTTTGGGCTCCAATGCATTTTTTAAAAATTCAGCTGTTCTTCAGATACTCTGACCCAGATAAATGCAAGTGATAATTTTGGCTGAGAGAACCAGGATTTTATCCACCCACTTGAGAAAACATGTGTTGAAATCTTTAATTAGGATTATTTCTATTAATAAATGGTTTTGTGCCATTGTGTCTATGTTTGTATGAAAATCTCAAAGCCAGTCAGGGAAGAAATGATTATCCACAAAAAAATGATTAACAGTAAAGCAATCAATGTGTTATAAAATGTAGAGAGTTCATTTAAAAGTTTATTGATCATATGCTTTGTATATAACAGTTTGCTAGGCACCATTGGAATACAAATAAATGTGGAACATGATGTCTGCCATCTAGGTGTTTATAATCAGTTTGGGGGGGAGGAAGAGAAAAGGGTTAAGCCTTGAACCAATTTATTTGCATGTAAGACTAAAAAAATAGATGTTATGGAGGAAAAAATGTTGTATATTGATAAATTATCTGATTTTTGCTTTGATTTACTACCGTAATTGTTCAGTCTTCCTTATACTTCATCTACATATAAGCAAGCTTAATGTTTTTTAAATCATTATCTCATATTCCAAATTAATTATATAGACTACATCTATGGACCTGTCATCTATAACTTGGAGATTGCAATTTAAAAATGAAAATAATCAAACTCTAGAAGAAGATGTCATTCATTATCAAAGACCAGATTCTGGTTTGTATAGATAGAAGGTCTATCTCAGCATGGCAATTCTAATTTCAATATACCTTTACTTAAATGGATTTGATCAATGTGAATATACCCTGAAGAGCCCATCCTCTCTTTCCATACTATCTTATCCTATGTTGGCTTTTATCTATTGTTGTCATTGCTCAGTAATGTCTGACTCTCCATGACCCCATTTGGGGTTTTCTTGGCAACAATACTGGCATGGTTCGCCATTTCTTTCTCCAGCTCATTTTACAGTTGAGGAACTGAGTTAAACTGGGTTAAGTGACTCACCCAGGGTCACACAGCTAGTTAAGTTTCTGAAGCCGTATTTGAACTAAGTCCAGTGCTCTGTCCACACCTAGCTGCCCATGGCTTCCCGTAAATCCTCCATAGAGGATTTAACCAAAGTGATGGAAGCTCTTCTATTGGTCTTTTCACATTTCATGGGTATCAATGCAGCATAAGACTTCACTTACTTTTTATCCCTCCATAATTCTCAGTTTGTGATTGGCCTGCCTTCCAGATTGATCACATATGTCCTGGATGAAACCGTTTTCTCCACTTTGTTGCAGGTAATTTTGGGGAAACATATTGCAGCCTTCCTAGACCCACCGTCATCTCTCCATTGCCTTTTAGTTCACTTAAAATTTGAATCCTTCAGAGATTATGGTTTTACAGGAGGAATGTTAACATTAAAAAGAAGGGATTTTTGTGTCAAAGTTGCAGCTTGAGATCAGTAGAAGCTCTACAGTTTGCCAAATGCAGTATAGTCCTCTCTTCCTCCTGTACAATCCTGGGCCTTTCTCATTATCCCTCAGTAATACCCATTCAAACTTGTGTATGCTAATGCTCTAGGTCAATAAACTACCCATTTAGCTACATGTCACCGTCTAGATATTAAATAATTTTTTTAGACATTTGCTTTTGCTTTGTGGATTGTTACACCAGTTTCTTTTGAATAATAATAAAAACAACAACAATAATAAGGTTTGCAAAGCACTCTACAAATATTGTCTCTTTTAATCCTCACAACAACCCTACGAAGTGAGTGTTATTATTAGCCCAGTTTTACAATGAGGAAACTGAGGCAAGTCAAGGTTAAGTGGCTTGCCCAGGGTCATATAGCTAGTTAATATCTGAGGCTGTATTTGAATTCAGGACTTCTTGACTCCAGGTATACCATTTTGTCCACATGGAATACCATTTGACCACCTTTAACCTCGGATCTCATTGACCAGGCTCTGAAATATCCTATTATTTGATAAAAATTGGCATAATGTCAAAAAACATATTTTTCAGTGTTTTTATAATGATCTGATCTCTTCATCAACATCCGTGGGACTACTAAACATAACCTCTGAATACTTTAATAGTCAGTGTTCTAAATGAAGAAGGGGATATGGCATTCAGGAAGAGGGACCAGACTAGTCCAAGTTGTATACAGAAGTAATTTGTGCAAGAAGTAATGTGATTTTTCAAATCAATGAGTTATTGATTTTCTAGATATCTCGAAGAGGGGAAGGTGTTAAAAAAAAAAAAACTTTAAAAAAACACCAATTGTATTGTTGCCAAGTAAAAAAATAGGGAAATATCTGAAATCACTGACCTATAAACCTACTTTCTGATCTCCACAAAATCTTTATGAGAATAAGCCACACACACACAAATGCATCAAAGATATCCTTGATTAAAGTATGTGAAAGAAACAGACAGCCTTTGGAGAAATTACTTTCCTTAGTAGACACCCTCTTTACAGTGATACATTGACCTGAAATGTGTAGCGTATACAAGATACTAGCATGTTTATTGACTGATTACAAAAAAGTATTTTATTTGGTGAAACAAAACACATCTTTTAAAGGCTCCCTTCCACAAAGATATCCCTTATACTTATCTTAAATTAATTAATATTTTTGGTAGAAGTAAAGACACAGCTAACTTTGTTCTGTGATTATAAATATCAAGTAAGACATAAAACAAAGATATGCTCACCAAAACAGTTTGCCACTGTCATAGAGGATGTCCTATGTGTGGTCCAAATGGAAAAGAAATACTCAGGCGATGATTTTTAAGCGCTACTATTTGCAATCCAACCAGCATTTATTAAGCACCTATTAGATTTGAGACACCATGCTAGGTATTGGGGCCATTAAAGATACAATCAATAAACAGTGGTTGCTTCTTAGAAAGTTACACTTCAGAGATCTAACACATGTTCACATGAGTAAAATAGAAGGTAATTTGAGAATCAGGAGAGGGCTAGCAAAAGGACATATCAAGTAAGTCTTCACAGAAGATGTATCACCTTAGTTGAACCTGGAAGGAAGGAAGAAGAGGATTCTGAGAATCAGACATAAGGAAGGTACACAGTTAAGGCGTATGAGTGTGTATGAAGGTGAGAGATATAGTATACAGAGAATAGTTTGGCTGGAAGGTAACATAAATGTAGTTCAGTGGGTAGAACACTGGGCCTCCAGTCAGGAAGACCTGAGTTCGGATCCAACCACTTACTAGTTGTATGACCATGGGTAAGTCAGTTTCCTCCTCTGTAAAATGGGGATAATAATAGCACCTGCCACCTGGGGTTATTGTGAGGATCAAACGAGATAATAATTATAAAGCACTTAGCTTACTGCCTGCCACATAGTAAATGTTATATAAATGGTGGATGTTGTTCAGTCATGCCCAATTATTTTTTTTTGTATTTTATTTTTATGCTAGTTACATATAAAAACAATTTTTAACATTCATTTTTAAAATTTTGAGTTCCAAATTCTCTCCCTTTTTTCCCCATCCCCCCTCATTGAGAAGGCAAGCTGTTTGATATAGGTTATATACTTGTTGTCATGCAAAACATCTATAATTGTCATATTGTGAAAGAAAACAGACAAAAAAACTCAAAGAAAAAAATTTAAAAAACAAGTTTGCTTCAATGTGTATCCAGCATGGGTTTTCTCGTCAAAGATACTGGAATGGTTTGCTATTCCTTCTCCAGCTCATTTTACAGTTGAGGAAACTGAGGCAAACAGGGTTAAATGACTTGCCTAGGGTCACACACTAAGTATCTGAAGCCAGCTTTGAACTCAGGAAGAAGAGTCTACCTGATTGCAGGCACTCAACCCACTGTCATCTACCTGCCCCATATAAATGTTTGTTGTTTTTGTTATGTGAAGTAAGACTAGGAAAGGTAAGTTGGAAGCAAATTCAGGAGGCTCTTAACCTAATTAAGCCTTTGTATTTTATCCTAGAGGCAATAGATTGCTGCTGTAGGTTTTTAATAAGGAAAGAGTTATCATAAGATCTGCACCTTAGGAAGATTATTTTGGCCAGTATATGATAGGATGGATTGGAAAGGGGGAGGACTTGAGGCAGGGCAATCAGGGGACATTTGGGATAATTCAGGTGAATAATGCGGGCTGGACAAATGGCCGTACATTTGAAGAGAGGGAAACAGATACAAGGGATTTTATGGAGGTAGAACCAATAAGATGGTGACTTATTCAATCTGGGAGTGTGAGGGTGGGAAGAATCAAAGACAACTTCTGAGATCAGAAACTATGAGGGTGATGGCACCCTTAATAGAAATAGTAACAATTCAAGGAGGTCCAACTTCAATGGAAAAGATGGCAAGTTCTGTTTAGGGCGTGTTGTGTTGAAGAAGATTGATTTTTGTTAATTCAAAAAATAAAATTTAAGAAGTGTTAATGACATAAGCCTTTGTCTGGTACTTTTTAAAGCCCTTTCGTCTCTACCTAGATTAGACCGATGTTGGCGATTATTATGCCTGATCCTGAGACCAAATTTTAAAGGTCACTATGCCACTGTAAATTACCTACTACTTAGTCCAGTAGAAATTTTTCAAAATAAGTACAAGATAAGATTTGTTTTGTTGGTTTATAAAATTGTTCCTGAGCCTCCTCAAAAGACTGTGACATATTTACTTGACAGTGGAAATGGGGGATAAAGGAAGAAATTAATTGAAAGCCCACTATTTATCTACCATAACTAGGTGATCAAGGAACTTGAAGAATAGCATAGTGGATCTTAAAGGCAGAAATGATGGGGTTTCTAACTGCTGAAATGACAACCATTTAATATGATTTTCTGATTTACTCTAGGAGGAAACTGTTTGGGAAGGAATGGGCTTTAGCACAGGCACACTGTGCCTCTACATGCTTCTCCAGTGACCTTCATGGTGGTGAAAAGGCTAGGAGCTTTTAAAGGAACTTTATGTTGAGATATGATAAAGAAGAAGAACTTGAAGAAGAGGGAAAACTTATGAGAACAAACCTGTGGGTTAGACTCTGATTCACTAATTCAATAAATAGTTATGGAGCATCTGATTTAATCTCTCACCTGGTAGGGGGAGACAAAAGTGAGTATGATGGGGTCTGTGTCTGTAAGGAGAATGAAAGAGAGTGGAATCAAGGTACTTAGGGCAACTCAGAGTATATCACAAGTGGAGTAAGAAGAAGCATGGGTTCAGTTATTACTTCTGGCACTTCATAGTTGTGTGTCTTTGTGCCAAGTTATTAACTCCTCTGAAACAGTTTCCTTATCTGTGTTGTTTTTGCTCAGTTGTTTCTTTTTCTGCTTTTTGGAGTGGGGAAGTTAGGGCAATTGGGGTTAAGTGACTTGCCCAAGGTCACACAGCTAGTAAGTGTTAAGTGTCTGAGGTTGGATTTGAACTCAGGTCCTCCTGACTCCAGGGCCGGTGCTTTATTCACTGCTCCACCTAGCCGTCCTGTTTTCAATTGTTTCTGACTCTCTGTGATCCCATTTAGGGTTTTCTTGGTAGAGATATTGGAGTGGTTTGCTAGTTCCTTCTCCAGCTCATGTTACAGATGAAGAAACTGAGGAAAATAGGGTAAAGTGACTTGCCCAGGGTCACCTAATAAGTGTCTGAGGCTGGATTTGAACCTCAGGAAGAGGAGTCTTTCAGACTCCAAACCCCGCATTCTATCCACTGGGCCACCTAGATACTTTTATCTGTAAAGTGGGGTTAATACTTGAAGACTTATCAAATCTTAAAGTACTATGTAAGTATGAATGGTTGTTAAGGCAGATCGGTGGCAGAGTGCATGTCAGTTGTATTTTGAGTCAGGGAGACCTGACTTTCAAATCCTTCCTCAGATAATTAATAGCTCTTTGACCCTGGGCAAATAAATTGCTTGTATTATTCTGTTTCCTCTTCTGTAAAATGAGGTTGTATGGAGGGTCAGATAAGATAACATGTAAATATGCTTTGCAGACTTTAAATTGTGCGTGCTTGCTATTTTTATGATGTGTACAAATAAGTATAATATCCCTTAATAAAAGTACATTGGAAGGGCACAAAGTATTAAAGAAGTTAAGGAGAGAACACTTTGTCCTAAGAGTATCATGGAAGGACAGTGTAGCGTAGTGGATGGAAAACTGGTCTCAAAGCCAGTCAAATCATACCTTGGACACAGTACCTAAGGGACCCAGGACAAATCAATTAATCCCCCAGTACCATAGTCAACTCTCTAATAATGAGGTACTGACCTATACTGGGCTTCATGGAGTTTTTTTAACCTGGGAAATTACCAGCAAAATTATAGGTCTAGTCTCTATCCCTCCATAATTTTCCTAATAATGCTATGTAGCAAATCTGTTTGTATTGTCAACATTACAAAGACCCCAAAGGACAACGGAAAGATGCATGATGACCACAGCATATTACCTACTATGAGAAACACTAAAAGTGGCATATAAGACATTACTGGGAATATGTAAAACTAGGGAAGGTGATGTATTGTTCACCTAACGAAGAGAGACAACACACCGTGAGAATTCATATTGCTACTGCTCAAATGTTTAAAGAACCAGAGCAAGATGTCTGGGACATTGCGTAGGATCTTCTATGCAGTTTTCATGAGAAAAAATGTGAATTAAAAAATCACACAAAATGAAGTAAATAAGCTCTAATCTACATTGGTGGGAAGAAGGAATGTGGAAACATATACATCTATATGGATATGCATATGTGTGTGTGTGTGTGTGTGGAGAGAGGATAGAGAGAGAGAGAAGATGGCTAGGATAGAGAGATAAATAGGATAGGATAGAGGGATGGGGGAGAGAGAGAGATGGATAGATAGGGGAGAGATAGAGATAGATAGGAAAGGCTAGAGAGAGAGAGAGAGAGAGAGAGAGAGAGAGAGAGAGAGAGAGAGA
>NW_027187419.1:63500998-63516240 GCF_028583685.1 Petaurus breviceps papuanus
GAGAGAGAGAGAGAGAGAGAGAGAGAGAGAGAGAGAGAGAGAGAGAGAGAGAGAGAGAGATGAAAGGTAGATAATTTACTAAGTTCTTCCTATGTGTCAGGTCACTGGGCTAATTACTGATAATACAAATAAAAAAAAATAAGATAGTCTCTATTCTCGAGAAGTTTATATTCTAATAGGAACACAAAGCATATAGGAGATCTGGAAAGGGAAGCTACAAAGGGTTAAGGCTGTTGGTGAGATGGGCAGTCCAAAGAGTGAGTTTAGCTGGGAGTGAAGTGTGCACTGTGGGGTCCCTTTCAGAAATGGCAAACCCATCAAAAGATCCACCAATTAGGAGAGCAGGACCTAGGAGGGGAGGAACCTTGAGGTGAGAAAGACTGTTGATGAGGAGGTCAGGCAGTACAGAGAGTGAGGGTCCCTCCTGAAAATACCTCCCAGTTCCATCAAAAATTTTAGAAAGGGCAGTGATTTAGTATAAATGAGGAAACTCCTATTTACAGTAGTTTTCCAACTAGATTGTAAGATTCTTAAAGACAAAGAGCTTGTTTTATCTGTTTTTTTCCTATGCCTTAGCAACTACTTAAGAAAGCATCATTTTTTTTTTAACTTGATTTGACTCCCCTTACATCCCTGTTCAAGTTAGCCAACTTTTGGTTATTTCAATTTCCTTGTAGATTCAAAAGTAAGAGTGGGAAAGAGAAGGAGAACCCTAGGAAGTTTATGTCATTTCAGTTTTGCTACTGGCTCTAACACAGGAGTAAAAGCTTTGTAGGGTGTGTGTGTGTGTGTGTGCACGCGAGTGCGTGCGTGCACACACATACAGAGAGAGAGAGAGAGAGAGAGAGAGAGAGAGAGAGAGAGAGAGAGAAACTCTTTTAGAAGGCAAGAGTTACTGGAAGACTGCTGATTTCACTTGCCTAGACCAACTCTAACCACCATCATCAGAGAGACTTCAGAGTAATGTAGAGACATGAGATTTTTTTAGATTTTAGACAAGAAAAACACTTTTCATGTTGTCATGTTTTGGTTAGTTTCATTATTTTAAATCCTGTTTCGTGACATTCCTCCTCTCTTAAAAAGGCAGAAGTATTTTTGTGATCTTGCAAATTAGTATCTGGACCACAAAGCGGCTGCCATATTCTTTGACGTCCTCTTATGTACCTGCTGCTTCCTTGAGCCCTCTAATGCTTCCATTTCCTTATATGATACTCTCAGCAGAGGAGCAATTTGGAAGAAAAAGATACTAAGGGGAAATCATTTATTGTGAATACAATACCCCAAAGTGCCAACAGATATCATCTTTTGTTACCTGACATGTGCCCTAATTTGGCATTCCTTGGCATCAGGAAGGTTTTTTTTTCTGTAGGGCAGCTGTCCCTTCTAATCCTCTATTTGACGGGCACCTGAGCCCTGATGAAACTGGCATGCCATCTTTGAGAGGCACAATGCCACCTGAACAGATGGCTGGGCATGTATGTTGTATCAGAGAATTGTTCTGTAGGCTGGGATTGAGCCTTGGCATTTAGCTTGCTGCCAATGTCCATCAAGAAGGTTATTTTTTGTAAAAGACACTCCTCGACTGACTTTATATACTGTAAACAAAACTATTCAAGAGTCTTTTGGCACCTGAAAGTGAAACTGAAGAGTGAGTTTCCATTTCAAACTATCTTCTGAGGTGTGCAAGGAATAGGGACCGCCTTTCGTTCTACTCATGGAGATGCTAAGGTTCACCTTTTCCCTAGATTGTTGCAACAATCTTCTAATTAGTGTCTTTGTCTCAAGGCTCTGTCCACTTTAGTCCATCTTCCTAAACGCTTCTAAGGTGATTTTCCCTGCTCAGTAAATTCCAGGGTCCCCCTGTTGCCTCCAGATTCAAACATAAATACCTCTGTTCAATTCATAACCTTGCCCCCGACCTATTTTTCTGGCTTCATTATGCATTATTGCTGTCTCCCACACTCTGCAATCTGAACACGTCTTGCCTCTGACACTCTGTTTCTCATCTTGATACCTTTGGGATGGCTGTCCCATATGTCTGGGATACCTTTCCTTCTCATTTCCTCCTTCTACATGAAGTCATCCATCAACTACTACTGCCATACTTTTCAAAATAACCTTACATTTGACTACATTTGTATTTATATTTTATCCTTTTTATGTGTGTATATTTTTGTATACATATGTATGCACACACATACATACATACACACATATGTATCTCCCCCATTGGAATATAAACACTGTGTAAGTAGGAATTTTTTCACTCATTGTAATTGTATCCCTAGCATCTGATAGTACTTGGCAGATTGTTACCATTTAGTAAAGACTTGATTAATTGATTGACTTAGTATAGTTCTTCTATACCTTGGGCCTCCTGTGACCTTTACCACAAAGTGACTCTGAAGTCATGGTGAGCAGAGTCAAGAAAACAGTATTATACCACAGCTACAATATAAATAGAAAGAACTACAAAAACATCAAAAGTGAATATTAAGGGCAACCTAAGGCGGTACAGTAGATAGAATACCAGCCCTGGAGTCAGGAAGACCTGAGCTCAAATGCCTCCTCAGACACTTATTAGCTGTGTGACCCAGGGCAAGTCACTTAACCCTGAATATTTAAAAATATATTAATTATTTTATTTAATGTTAATTATATAATTAATTATAATGCTAAAATTATAAAGAACAAGCTTGGCTCAAAAGAAAAGATATGAGACATCCCCACCCCACTCCTTTGCAGAAGTGGGAGGCCCAAAAGCATTGCCCAAAAGTACATATCTTCAGACTTTTTCCATGTATCGGTCAGTTATGCTGACTTTTTATCCCTTTTTGTTCTTTAAAAATACTATTTTCTATGCAGGATGACACTCTGTGAGGAGAAGAGAAGATGATAGGAAAATTATATTGATATACAAAACAACATCAATAAAAACTTATTTTTTAGAAAGAGATTATTGGTAAATTTTGTGGGAACAGCTATAGTAGAAGAGATGGATGAAAGGCATATTGTCATGGATTTAGAAATTAATGGCAGAAGAGGAAAGGAAAGAAACAAGGTGGCATTTTCTGGGAAATAAAAGAGAAGAGAAATTGAACTCTAGTTTTAGGGGATGGAAAGGTTAAGTGAAGGGTGTTTTTTTTTCAGGGTGAAAGAACTGAAGACCACAAGAAAAGAGAAAGCACATAGGAAGAAAGCAAGGAAAACAAGGAGACAGAAACTTGAGGATCCTCCAGGAGACAGTGTAGGGGGAGAGGTGGCAGGCAGGAGTACAGCAGTGGGTCATGTTTGGAAGCAGTCATCTTCCTGAACTATACACAGAATACTTTCTTTTGGCATAGCCATTATTTGGCTCCAAGAAAAAATAATAATGACGGTGAGGCTGGAACAAATTGTGCTATGGATGGAGGAAGGAGGTATAGCAGAAAACCAGTAAATGAGCCCAGAGAATGAGAACATCACTGAATGGAGGCAGGAGGAAGGATGAAGTAGGGCCACTCCTGATGTCAGATGCTCTGATCTCAGTCACTCTATTCTAGTAGATCTGGGCAGGAAAATCTTTGACACCAAAGCCAAGAATTAATTTAAAGAGAATCATTTAATTCTAAATAGGTAGCAGGGACGACCACTTCATTCCTCCTCTTTCTCCACTTCCATCCCTGTGATGCCCTCCCGACTCTGAATCCTATGAGATCCCTAGGTAAACCTCTGGTTCCTTGGTACTCACCCATCAGGAAGAGCTTATTTTCTATCCTTCTCTTGCCCAACTCTAAGAAAAGGGAACCCAGAATAACTAGCCAGGACTGTTTACAGACAGATATCTTTGACAAAATACTCTTCTTGACCCCCAAAGCAGCTTTGGCAGAAATTGTACAGTAATAGAATGACTGCAGTGCAAAAGATGTTTGAATTAAAAGACCCACACTTGGGTTATATGGTGTACAGGGAAGATAGGAAATAAATCACTCCGTTTAATAATCAAACTAAATGTAACACCAAATGAAGAATCTGTTAAATCAATGAAATATTCGCAATTAGAAAATTATGCACCCTGAATCTTAGACTACTTGATTGCGTAGATTTTGTTAGGAGAAATTAATAAGGAAGAAGGCAGTTTGATCACTAATGTCTGGGGAGGAATGGTACCAAATCAATGAAATATGCTCCTTGAATTTGCTTTGCATTTTAATACCATTTGATTATTTATGATAGTTAAGGGATTTTATTCCATAGCCTTCCCTCAAAGAAACTCTTCTTTTTTTTGGAGAGGGTGGAATATTGTCCATTAATTCCATTATGTCTTCTATTTTTGTAATTTAATTCACATAACCGTGTTATTGATCTTCACAGCTAATAGATAAGGAAGAACCCTGATTTCCTTACTGAGCTCAGTGTTTCTGAGTGTAATTGGAAGTTGTTTTCCTTTAATGCCCCCAGAAATAAAAAAAATTTGTTGGTAAGACATTATTATCATCATTATCTTCATAACAATTAATATTCATAGAGCACTTCAAAGTTTGCAAAACTTTTTCCACATTATCTCCACTGAGCCTTTAAATAAGCTGATGAGGTAGATGTTGCCGACATTATTAGCCCCAGTTTATAGTTGAGGAAGTTAAGGCTTAGCATGTTGAAGTGATTGACCCAAGGTCACCCAGCTATTAAGTCTCAGAGATGAAATTCAAACCAATATCTTAGAACCAGATATGATTGTCACCTGAGTGCAATTGAAACCCCTGTTTTAGATAGTAAAAGAACAGAACAGGTGGGGCAGCTAGGTGGCACCTTGAATAGAGCATCAGCCTTGGACTTAGGAGGACCTGAGTTCAAATCTGGCCTCAGACACTTAGCACTTACTAAATCACTTAACCCCATTTGCCCTGCTTTCCCCCTCCAAAAAGCCAAAAAAAAAAAACAAACCCAAAAACCTGAAAACCAAACAAACAAAAAAAGAACAGGTTCAGAGTAGGTGGGATTTGAAGAGAATTGGGGTGATTTTTTTAAGCAATTGGGGTTAAGTAACTTGCCCAAGGTTACACGGCCAGTTATTTCTGGGTGTGGTGCTAAGTATCACAGCCCGGATTCGAACCCCAGGTCATCCCGACTCTGGGGCCGGTGCTCTTACTCACTGAGCCACCTGGCCACCCCAAATTGGGGTGATTTTCAAGCCCTACAGATCTCTTTCCAGTGCACCTGATTTCATGTATTCATTTATTCTCTTTAAGACTTTGCTCTCTCTTTAAATTGTCGGCCTTCCTGAGGATGGTGATGATAGAGATGATGATGGTGATGATGGAGATGATGATGTGATAATGATGGTGATGATGGTAAGGACTAGGTCCCAGCTGTGTGGCGGACAATGTGCTGTCCACAGGGAATACAAATTTGAAAATGAAACAACCCCTGCCTCTTGGGTTCTACTAGGGGAATGCAACATGTTCACAGATAAGTAAATGCAGAATGTACACTGCATGCCAAATAAATAGACAGTAATGGGTGAGGGGAGGCTAACAACTAGGCAAGTCAGAAAAGGCCCCTTACAAGAGGTGACTGAGCTCAGCCTTGAATGAAGGGTGCTAGTTTTTCCAAGAGATGCGGGTGAGGATGGAGAGTACCTTTATACATTTCATATTTACTTATTTGTGTTTATGTTGTTTCTCTCCCATGGGGTGTAAGCTCTTTGAGAGTAGAAAGTTGAATTTTTGTAACCTAAGGCCCTTTGGGCCTTGCCATCTGACCCACTACTACACCATCAGGGCTTCCAGGTCTTCCCATCTGCCATGCAGCTACAATTTCTTTTACATTTTATCTGCCCCATCCCAATTGTAGAGTAGGGATTGTGTTAATTTTTCTGTTTATATCTCCAGTACTTAACATGGTGTTTGACACATAGCAACTGCTTTTTCATTCATTTGCTCATTTATTCATTTATTAAATACATACATGCTATGAGCCAGACAATGTATTAAGTGCTAAAGACTGGCCAAAAAAAGGCCTTGCCCTCAAGATCCAGTGAAGAAGCCTAAGGAGGTGCCTTAGGAGGTACCCATCAGACAGGTAGGAGGAAAACATTCTTGTCAAATTTGGAGACGACAAACTGAGAGGGAAAACTAATACCTCGTGATACAATCAGGATCCAATGAGATTGCCATAAGCTTAAACATTCAGATGAATGATAATAGCAACTGACATTTACCTACTGCCTACTACGGGCCATACACTGAGCTAAGTACAAATGTTATCTTATTTGAGACTCACAACAACTTTAGGAGATGGATGCTGTTATTATCCCCATTTTTTGTTACTTGGCTATTTCAGTCTGGCTCTTCATGACCCCATTTGGGGTTTTCTTGGCAGAGATACCAGAGTGGTTTGCCATTTCCTTGGCAAACAGGGTTAAGTGACTTGCCCAGGTTCACACAGGTAGTAAATATCTGAGGCCAGACTTGAACTCAAGTATTCCTGACTCCAGGCCAGGCCCTTTATGCACCGTGCCACCTAGCTGAATTCAGTAAGATAAAATTTAGTAGAAAATAAATTTGAAGTCAAGTATGAGTCTGTTTAACTCCACAAATATGACATGGGGAAGGTATAGTTTGAGAGTAATGAATCTGAAAAAGATCCATAGGCTCTTCAATGAGTCAGATGTCATATGGGAACCAATAAAGCTATGCAATCTTGGAATATGTTAGGAAGGGTATAGCTTTGGGAAAAAAAATGGGATAGTTCAATGGTATCCTTCTGTAGTTAGACCATAACTGCCATAGTGTGTTCTGCTCTAGATGCCACATTTAGATAGATTATTGATAAACTGGAGAGCATCCAAAAAAGGTCAGCCTCAATGTTGGAAGGGCCTTGTGTCAAGGATCGAAGGAACTGAGTATATTTAACCTGGAGAAGAGAAGACTCAGGGGGAAGATGATAGCTGTGTTCAAGTAATTGAAAGGATATCATCAGGAGAAGGGATTAGACTTTGGTGTAGTCTCAGAGGGAATAATCTGGAGCAGTGGGTGCAGGTTGCAAAGAGGCACAATTATTTGGGCTTGATGTCAGCAAAAACTTTTGGAGAATTAGAGCCACCTCAGAGTAGGCAGTTAGGTAGCCTATTCAATACAGCTCCAGGCCTTGATTCAGGAAGACCCATCTTCTGAAGTTCAAATCCGGCCTCAGACTCTTACTAGCTGTGTGACCCTGGGCCAGTCACTGAATCCTGTTTGCCTCAGTTTCCTCATTTGTAAAATGAGCTGGAGAAGGAAATGGCAAACCACTCCAGTATCTTTGCCAAGTGAAACAACTCCCCAGTGGGTTCACAAAGAGTCAGACACAACTGAAAATGACTGAACAGCAATAGTGCATTCCTACTAAGTAGAAGCTTTCAAGGAGAGGCTGGATACAATACAGAAGTAGAAATCATGTTGTAGTGGGGATCTTTTTCCTATGTGTGTGTTGGACTAGAAATGTCATCTGAGGTCCCTACCACCATCAGGTTCTGTGGTCTGTAAATGAAGCTGGGCAACTACATGTGTTGTTGTTTTATTTCCATAATTCAAGATTTCTCTGAAAAGAGATTACCCAAGCCCAACTTCCCCCAATACCTCATACCTCAAACAGAAGAATTATTTGTTGTGCTGGAAAGCAGCCAGATTTCTAAATTGAAATGTTCTCAGTATAATAAATTTCACATAAAAGAATAAAGCCTGTTATAAGAGGGATGGATAAAAAGGATATTTTACCTCTGTAAAAAAATTAAAAAATATTTTCCCTCTTAAGGAACTTGAGTCAGTTACTGAAGGAAAAAAACTGTACATGTGAAAGTTTGTTGTCTAAATCTAGTAATATATATTTCACTGAAGAAAAAGTGTAGTTGATGAGACATTTGACTCAGAATTAGGAAGACCTGCGTTCCAATCCTGCCTTTTACAGTTATTAGCTATGTGACATGAGTAAGTCAACTAACCAGTCTAAGTTTCAGTTTCCTCATCTATAAAATGGGGATAATAATACACTTAGCTGTGATACTCAAATGAGATAGCTTTTTAGTTGGGTTTGGAAACTTTATAGAGCTAAATTGTTAGGTAGTAGTAGCAGCAGCCACATGTGGTCAATATGCTTGACGTTTGATGATGTCATGTGAAAATATTTCTGTCAAAAAAATTCCTATCGACCAAGACCCGTTCAGCATCAAAAATGGCATAAGATCCTTCAGAGAAATTCTCAAGTTTCTATTGTGAAACTGGCAAAGAAGCCTGGCAGTATAGAAACAGAGTAATTGTCTTACTTCAACCTGTTCTGTTCGTGGCTCGGTTCAGATCATGCCTTCTCTTTCTCAGTCTGTCACAGATTGGATTGATTGAGTTTTTAATGTCACTGATTCCACTTGTAAGGGTCAACTGCATTTGCATAAATCCATGTGGATGCTATACAATTAAACCTTGCTCCACAAGCCGCCATAAAAGACCAATGAGGCATAGACTTCTCAAGTTGAAATAGCCCATCTTTTCCTTTTCTCCCATGAATTTACTTTTCTTCTTAACCCTTCCTCATCACTCTCCCCACCCCCAAAAGCTACTTATCACAAATTATTTATAACATGCTTGGAGGCCTTAGGAAGAAGTGGAGGAAAAATTCTCTTATTCTACAAGCCTACAGAAAATCCTTGCATTAGCACACACACACACACACACACACACACACACACACACAGAAGCTATTTTAATAATGTTATCATTTCTCTGCAGACACTAAGTCGCTATCTGGATGGAATTTTATTCCTATCTGTTTACAGGGATGAAAATAAAAATCATACACTTTCTCTGAAATTCTATATGCTTCTTCCAGCTGTTGCTGCTCTTTTTTTTTTCCTAGAAGAATCATCACATCCTTGAAACTGTTCAGTTTTATTCCAGGCATGCTGTAATCGCTCATTCATTAATTCATTCAGTCAAGCAAGCATTTCCTGAGTACTTATTGTGTACCAAGAAATGAAGATACAAAGACAAGAATGGCATCGTCCTTGTCTTCAAGGAACTAGGCAGTTGGATGACACAGTAGGTGGAACACTGGACCTGGAGTCAGAAAGATCTGAGTTCAAATCCCATCTCAGACACTTGACTAGCTGTGTGACCCTGGACACTTAACTCTTCTGTGCCTCGGTTTCCTCCTCTGTAAAAATGTGAATAATAATAGCGTCTCCCTCCCAAGGTTGTTGTGAAGATAAAGTGAAATATGTTAAAGTGTTTTGCAAACTTAAAAGTGCTATGTAAACGCTGGCTATTTTTATTATTGTATTCTGTGGAAGAAATGGCATGCATACAAAAAAGTAAATGCTATAATTACGCTATTGTATCAGCAATGCCATATTCACAATGCCTATAGAGATTACAAATATGCTGATATAATTATCCATCACAAAATATGTCATGTTTGCCATATGGGGAAATAAACTAGAAAATTTATTAAGATACCAAAAGACTGAGTCCCAAAACCAGAAAGTGAAAGCCATCAGAGTAGTTATGACATTGGCACAGGTAGATAAAGTAGAAAGCACCCACATTCTCAAGCCTTTAAAACAGAACAGGCTACCTCAGGCAAAGGTCCTCCTCTCCCCACTCACAGCAACCACCCAGCGCGCTCCCAGCAGCTCTGGCCTCTGGCAGTCCTCAGCAGGAGTCCCAACTCAAAAAAAAAAAAAAAGGCAACCGCCACCAACTGCCAACCGCAGGACCGTTAGCTCGGCTTTTTTTTTTTTGCTTGCTCTGCTATGTCAGCACGTCCATGGGGCATGGGAGATCTTTAAATCCCATAACCCTTACATTCGGCCCCAAGATCTTTCATGTCCCTTACTTGGCAAAAATACAGTAGGAATAACTGGTGTCAACAAAATTTCACAACAATATAACAAGAATAGCACACAATAAACACAAAAAACCATATTTTAGGGTGGGCTTGAGCACAAGCTCCCCATCATTCCCCCCACCCCGAACAAATGGGGCCCCAAAATCTTGTGGTAAGGGGTGAAGATCTCTTCTTCTATGGCTACTTGCTGCTGAAATCGGATGTAGAGCTGTCCCTGTCCTTAGGGGTTCCATTTGAGAGGTCAGTTCTTAATATGCTTGATGCCAGGTCCAAGGGTGACACATCACAGTTGCAGACAGGGGTGACATCCAGCTTAAGCTATCAGGCATCTACAGATGGAGGGTACCAAGCCTGTGGAAACAAATCTAACAAACAAGGTGAACAAACAAAAAATCAATAACAATAACCAGACTATTGTAGCCTCACTCACGGTAGAATAAATGATTTAAGGGTACAATTTTGTAATCATCTTCTCCAGAATAAACAATAGTTACAGTGTTATCCTTCCCATATGCTATAATCTCTGCAGCCTTTGGAACATCATCTGGCTTCCGTTTTACCCATACTTTAGCTCCTGATTTTATTCTATCACTAGAACCAAATCCTTCAGTTCCTGTGACAGTTATTTTGGAAGGAGGGTCAGTTTTTACAAGTGGCATTGTTTTACAAGGAACGATAATCACTTGAACTATCCTATCATTCTTGTGAATCTGTATGGGCCCTTCACCTAAATTCTGGAATGTTACAACAATTTCTCCTTGATAATTAGAATCTATTACTCCAGCCAATACATGTATTCCTTGAGCTGCTAATCCTGATTTGGGTAAAATCTGTCCAAAGTGATTTTTAGGGATTCTTATGCATATCCCAGTGGAAATTTTTCTTACTTCTTTCCTGTCCAACCAAAAGTCCTCTAAACAATGTAAATCATACCCCACCGAACCAGGTGGTCCTGGGTACGGTGCTGGGACATCTGGCCTCAAGGTCCAATACTCAATATTTGGGATCTTGTGTGTTTGTTGTTTTCTAATTTGCAGATTGGGGGTCATCATTCTGGCTAGAGGTGTACTTCCTCCCAATGGTCTATTATTCAAATTATGCAAAGCCATGAACAAATTATCCTTCCAATGTTGATATGAATTATTGGAACTTAACTTCCTCAACTGTTCTTTCAGTAATCCATTCATTCTTTCAATTAACCCAGATGCTTCTGGATAATATGGAATATGATATATCCATTCTATATTGTTTAGTATACAATACTTCTTCATTTCATTGCCTTTGAAATGTGACCCATTGTCACTCTGAATCTGCATTGGGGTTCCATAATATAGACTTATGAGATCTAGGGTTTTACAAGTGTTTTTCTGCGTTGCATTCTTATAAGGACAAGCTACTAGTACACCTGAATAGGTATCAACACAAGTACATATAAATCTGCATCCTTTATCCAGTGGTAGTGGACCAATATAATCTATTTGCCAGATTTGGGCTGGGACTTTTCCTCTTGCTATCTCTCCAGTTACTACCCGAGGAACAGTTCGCTCCTTTTCCAATTGACATATATGACATTCTTCTGCTATCTGTTTTAACAGTGAATGAGAGATACTAATACCTCGATCTTGTGCCCACTGGTGTGTGGCCTGGACCCCCAAATGGCCTGCTGTTTGGTGGACCCATTTTGCTAATACCGGATCATCAGTTGTTGTCAAAGTAGGGACAATATGTTCAGTAGCAATCTTTGCCAGTCGATCAGCATGAGCATTGTACTCACGTTCTGGTGTGGTGGGGGCCACGTGAGCATCTACATGAAAAACTGACAAGTCAGTGACCAAAGACATGTTCCAGATATCTTCCCATAATTCTTTTCCCCAGACTTGTTTACCATGAATTTCCCAATTTTCATTTTTCCACATGGGCATCCATGTAGCTAACCCATTAGCTACCGCCCATGAATCAGTGAATATATGACACTGTCCTCCTTGTTCTATTTTGATGGCTTGATATACTGCCATAAGTTCAGCATATTGGCTACTTGCACCTATCCCAGTGCTTTCCAAAGTCCTTCTAGTACATGGGTTATAGGCCACTGCTTTCCAATGTCTTTTTTGCCCCAAATATTTTGCTGTCCCATCAGTAAACCATGCATGTCTCTTTTGTTCCTCAGTTAATACATCATATCCCTCATTCCATTTTACAGTGGACTGTACCAACTGTTGCTTTGGCTCAGGGGGTGTGTCACTCCTCTCAATTTCTATGTTTGCTATAGATTCATGCAGAGCAGAGACTCCGCTTTTGCCTGTTTTCACTCTATTTTGAATATACCACTTCCATTTGATTATACTAGCCTCTTGGGCATGTCCAATTCTGTGAGAAGCTGGGGTACTCATTACCCAGGTCATAATTGGGATTCCAGGTCTTAATATCACCATGGCCCACAGTCAGTTGTTCAGTCTCCACCAAAGCCCAATATGCAGCTACCAACTGCTTTTCAAAAGGTGTGTACTGGACTCCAGATGAAGGGAGTTTCCTACACCAAAATCCCAAAGGTACATTTCGGCTTTGTTGTTTTTTCCATAAGCTCCAGTTTGCATAATCATCTTGTACAGTCACTTGCAATTCCACTGGACCATTTTGCATGGGCCACAAATCTAGGGCCAATTGTATGGCAGCCTTGGCTTCTTCAAAAGCTTTACTCTGCTCAAGTCCCCAATCGAATTCATATTTCTTCCGTGTGACTCTATATAAAGGTTTTAAAATCTGTCCCAAATGTGGAATGTGGTGCCTCCAGTATCCAAACAATCCTATGAACTTTTGGGCCTCCTTCTTATTGGTAGGGGTAGGAAAATCCTGAATCTTTTGTCGGGCTTGAGGAAGAATCTCCCTCTTAGCCCCTTGTTCCATTGTATACCCAAAAACTTCACATTCTGAGCTGTCCTTGAACCTTTGCAGGGTTAATTTCCCACCCTTTACTTTTCATATGCTCAATTAGAAGGGTCAAACTCCTTTCCACTACTTTCGCATCTTTTCCCTGTATCATGATATCATCAATGTAGTGGGTAAGCTGTACACCAGGTAGCTTTAATTCATCGAACTGTTCAGCCACAATCCTGTGACAAATAGTGGGGCTATGTATGTACCCTTGTGGCAAGCGAGTAAAAGTATATTGTCTACCCTGCCAAGTGAAAGCGAAGTGGTCCCATTGTTTAGAGTCTATTGGGATGGTGAAGAAGGCATTTGCCAAGTCAATAACTGCATACCAAGTCCCATCATATTTCTGGATCCTTTCTATTAAGGTGATGGTATCTGGAACAGCAGCATACAAAGAAGGAGTCATCTTATTCAACTGTCTATAATCCACAGTCATTCTCCACGTCCCATCTGATTTTCTTACTGGCCAGACAGGATTATTCCATCTTGTGGTTGTAGGGACTAACACTCCTGCTTCAACATATTCCTTTATAGTAGTGGCAATTTCATCTTGCCCACCTGGCACACGATACTGTTTTAAAGTAATTACTTCAGAAGGTTCAGGTAAAGTGATTGGGTCCATTTTTAGTTTTCCTACTAAAACTGTATTAATTCCTATCTTTCTCACAGCAAATTGGTATCTTCCTTCAGGTAAATTCAGAGTCATGCCTCTCAATACATCTATTCCAATGATGTATTCAGGAATGGGTACAACAACCACAGTATATTCCTTCTTAGGTAACTGCCCAATTTTCATTGTTATTTTAACCTGTCTGGCTGATATTTCAGCGTCTCCTAGACCTGTGATGGTAATAGGAGTTCCATGTTTAAACTTATCAGGGTTTCCATAGATAAGTGTGGCCTCAGCCCCAGTATCAATCAGTGCCCTAGTCACAGTAGTTGATCCATTCTTCCAATAGATTGTTAAACCAATATGGGGTCTGCAATCTCTTCTGCATATTTCTTTTATCTGGGCTGGGGCTTGGCCTATCTCCTATTCCCCCTGAAGGTGGGGCAAACTTGGATACAAAGATTCAGATTCAGAAATACCTGCGGGGGTGGTTCCTGCTTCCCTGTTCATTCTAATGCTAAGTACCTTTTCTTGGTACAGCTTATGCAGCTCTTCAGTTGGAATACCATCTATTCTTCTAAAGTCCACCCCAGCTCTTAATAGAGCAGTAAACAGTTCCCTTCTTGTGGGTCTATTTTGTCTCTGAATCCTCTGGCTGTTTACTCTTCTCTCTCGAGGCAATTTGTCTTTTTCCCATTCCCCTAAATCGCTTAATTGTGAAATCTTATCCAGCACCTCTGAAAGAGGGTGCCCTATTTCTCCAATTAAAAGAGTCAGAATTAGGTGCTTATATGCAGGAGGAGCCGTCTTCACTATGATATTTCTATGAGGAACTCCTAGGGGGGTATCATAATATGCATTTACATCTCCAATCAGGATAGCAGTTTTCATTATCTCCTCCTTTAGTTTTCTCATACAGTCTCTAAGTGAGTACCAGGGTCTGTCTCCCCTAGGCCACATAGATTCAGTTGGATATTGCTTTTTGCAACCTTCTGCAGCTAAAGCTAGAAGACTCATTTTGTTATTTCCTCCTTGCATATGGTGATCCCTAAAAGCCTGGTGTACAAAAGGATTCTGACTGATACTTATGAATTTTAAACAGTCCTCATTGTCCAGTGTTATTCCTCCTGCGCCTTCATCAGTGATTCTTACTATCCAAGACACTAAAGACTCCCCCATTCTTTGGGTAAATCTACTCAATATATCAGTGATCTCCTGTTGAGTGAAATCCTCAATTATCTCCCTGGACTCTGTTTTGCCTCGGTGGTTCTCCTGTCTTCTTCTTCGTATGGGGAGAGGTTCTACATTAGAAGACTCCTCATCTAACCTTGTTCCATTCTCCTCACACACATTCTCCTGGAAGCTGTCAGGGCAACTCTGCCCAGCCTGTACAAAAGCTGCATGCACATTCCTTCTGCTAGCTTTTTGCTTCCTTTTAGCTACATGAACAGTAGCTTGCTCCTGGACCACATGAGTCCCTCCAGTTTGCTCTTCTGAGTGCTGTGACACAGAAGAATCCTCAGGCAAACCAGCTGACTCCCTAGCCATCCTAGCTCTTTCCTTCAGCAGCTTATCCCTACTTTTACACATAAGGCGATAACTTGTTAGCAGCACCCAGCCTCTCCTGCACACTCCTGCCAGTTCTTTGCCTGGTTCTATGGGTATTGCTTTCAAACATCTTTCCAAATCTCCAGGTTCTCCCTCTTTTAGCCTTGGTTCCCAGTTTTCACAGGGCCCTGTGCTTTTAGCCCATTCTCTGGCTAGAGAGGAATAAGGCAAATCCTCCCATCCTGGAATAGCCATTTCTCCCTCTAAAGCCCCACTGCTTCCAAATAGAGGCCTG